>NC_064616.1:621496336-621799366 GCF_023898315.1 Schistocerca nitens | reverse complement strand
ATTTATATGACTTCAGCCGATGTCAGTAGTAATAATAACAATAATAATAATAACACTAATAATAATATGCATAACTTGTCTGTTTTGTGGAAATTTGTCGTTTTGTACATAATTAAGTACAGTTTACGTCAAGAACGAAATAATGTTTAAGCTTTCAGTACTCTCCGTTTCGCGTTTTTGTGTAGTTGGGAGTTTTCGCGCTTCTTTATTTTTTCGGACAAATGTACAAGATTCCTAACACATATATAAGTTAACGAATTAACTTCCGGGCTGAAAATCAGACATTCTTATGTTGCATCCGCACAACAGCTTACGCTTACCATACACTTACTTGTTAAATGTTCGCTTGTAGTCATGCTTATTTGATTTTGTCACTTTATCAGACAGCGGATCTGGTCTGGGAGGCCCTAGTTCATCCGCGGCTAACTTTTCTCGATAATTTTCTTTTCTGTTAGCACTTAAAACAGATTCAACAGAGTTCGTGTTGACACTTCACAGGAAGGTGATTCCTGCACAGTAAAAAACCAACTCCAAACACAAAGTGCCGTTTGAGGAAATGATTAAATACAAGTAGTACTACCTATCAACAACGTCACTTGACTAGAATACAGATGAGGCGCTGAGAGCTGTTGTTGTTGTTGTGGTCCTCAGTCCTGAGACTGGTTTGATGCAGCTCTCCATGCTACTCTACCCTGTGCAAGCTTCTTCATCTCCCAGTACCTACTGCAACCTACATCCGTCTGAATCTGCTTAGTGTATTCATCTCTTGGTCTCCCCCTACGATTTTTACCCTCCACGCTGCCCTCCAATGCTAAATTTGTGATCCCTTGATGCCTCAAAACATGTCCTACCAACCGATCCCTTCTTCTAGTCAAGTTTTGCCACAAACTTCTCTTCTCCCCAATCCTATTCAATACCTCGTCATTAGTTACGTGATCTACCCACCTTATCTTCAGCATTCTTCTGTAGCACCACATTTCGAAAGCTTCTATTCTCTTCTTGTCCAAACTATTTATCGTCCACGTTTCACTTCCATACATGGCTACACTCCATACAAATACTTCCAGAAACGACTTCCTGACACTTAAATCTATACTCGATGTTAACAAATTTCTCTTCTTCAGAAACGATTTCCTTGCCACTGCCAGTCTACACTTTATATCCTCTCTACTTCGACCATCATCAGTTATTTTACTCCCTAAATAGCAAAACTCCTTTACTACTTTAAGTGTCTCATTTCCTAATCTAATCCCCTCAGCATCACCCGACTTAATTTGACTACATTCCATTATCCTCGTTTTGCTTTTGTTGATGTTCATCTTATATCCTCCCTTCAAGACACTGTCCATTCCGTTCAACTGCTCCTCCAAGTCCTTTGCTGTCTCTGACAGAATCACAATGTCATCGGCGAACCTCAAAGTTCTTACTTCTTCTCCATGAATTTTAATACCTACTCCGAATTTTTCTTTTGTTTCCTTTACTGCTTGCTCAATATACAGATTGAATAACATTGGGGACAGGCTACAACCCTGTCTCACTCCCTTCCCAACCACTGCTTCCCTTTCATGTCCCTCGACTCTTATAACTGCCATCTGGTTTCTGTACAAATTGTAAATAGCCTTTCGCTCCTTGTATTTTACCCCTGCCACCTTCAGAATTTGAAAGAGAGTATTCCAGTTAACGTTGTCAAAAGCTTTCTCTAAGTCTACAAATGCTAGAAACGTAGGTTTGCCTTTTCTTAATCTTTCTTCTAAGATAAGTCGTAAGGTTAGTATTGCCTCACATGTTCCAACATTTCTACGGAATCCAAACTGATCTTCCCCGAGGTCCGCTTCTACCAGTTTTTCCATTCGTCTGTAAAGAATTCGCGTTATTAAACTGATAGTTCGGTAATTTTCACATCTGTCAACACCTGCTTTCTTTGGGATTGGAATTATTATATTCTTCTTGAAGTCTGAGGGTATTTCGCCTGTCTCATACATCTTGCTTACCAGATGGTAGAGTTTTGTCATGACTGGCTCTCCCAAGGCCATCAGTAGTTCTAATGGAATGTTGTCTACTCCCGGGGCCTTGTTTCGACTCAGGTCTTTCAGTGCTCTGTCAAACTCTTCACGCAGTATCTTATCTCCCATTTCATCTTCATCTACATCCTCTTCCATTTCCATAATATTGTCCTCAAGTACATCGCCCTTGTATAAACCCTCTATATACTCCTTCCACCTTTCTGCCTTCCCTTCTTTGCTTAGAACTGGGTTGCCATCTGACCTCTTGATATTCATACAAGTGGTTCTCTTCTCTCCAAAGGTCTCTTTAATTTTCCTGTAGGCAGTATCTATGTTACCCCAAGTGAGACAAGCCTCTACATCTTTACATTTGTCCTCTAGCCATCCCTGCTTAGCCATTTTGCACTTCCTGTCGATCTCATTTTTGAGACGTTTGTATTCCATTTTGCCTGCTTCATTTACTGCATTTTTATATTTTCTCCTTGCATCAATTAAATTCAATATTTCTTCTGTTACCCAAGGATTTCTATTAGCCCTCGTCTTTTTACCTACTTGATCCTCTGCTGCCTTCACTACTTCATCCCTCAGAGCTACCCATTCTTCTTCTACTGTATTTCTTTCCCCCATTCCTGTCAATTGTTCCCTTATGCTCTCCCAGAAACTCTCTACAACCTCTGGTTCTTTCAGTTTATCCAGGTCCCATCTCCTTAAATTCCCACCTTTTTGCAGTTTCTTCAGTTTCAATCTGCAGTTCATAACCAATAGATTGTGGTCAGAATCCACATCTGCCCCTGGAAATATCTTACAATTTAAAACCTGGTTCCTAAATCTCTGTCTTACCATTATATAATCTATCTGATACCTTTTAGTATCTCCAGGATTCTTCCAGGTATACAACCTTCTTTTATGATTCTTGAACCAAGTGTTAGCTATGATTAGGTTATGCTCTGTGCAAAATTCTACAAGGCGGCTTCCTCTTTCATTTCTTCCCCCCAATCCATATTCACCTACTATGTTTCCTTCTCTCCCTTTTCCTACACTCGAATTCCAGTCACCCATGACTATTAAATTTTCGTCTCCCTTCACTACCTGAATAATTTCTTTTATCTCGTCATACATTTCATCAATTTCTTCATCATGTGCAGAGCTAGTTGGCATATAAACTTGTACTACTGTAGTAGGCATGGGCTTTGTGTCTATCTTGGCCATAATAATGCGTTCACTATGCTGTTTGTAGTAGCTAACCCGCACTCCTATTTTTTTATTCATTATTAAACCTACTCCTGCACTACCCCTATTTGATTTTGTATTTATAACCCTGTAATCACCTGACCAAAAGTCTTGTTCCTCCTGCCACCGAACTTCACTAATTCCCACTATATCTAACTTTAACCTATCCATTTCCCTTTTTAAATTTTCTAACCTACCTGCCCGATTAAGGGATCTGACATTCCACGCTCCGATCCGTAGAACGCCAGTTTTCTTTCTCCTGATAACGACGTCCTCTTGAATAGTCCCCGCCCGGAGATCCGAATGGGTGACTATTTTACCTCCGGAATATTTTACCCAAGAGGACGCCATCATCATTTAATCATACAGTAAAGCTGCATGTCTTCGGGAAAAATTACGGCTGTAGTTTCCCCTTGCTTTCAGCCGTTCGCAGTACCAGCACAGCAAGGCCGTTTTGGTTAATGTTACAAGGCCAGATCAGTCAATCATCCAGACTGTTGCCCCTGCAACTACTGAAAAGGCTGCTGCCCCTCTTCAGGAACCACATGTTTGTCTGGCCTCTCAACAGATACCCCTCCGTTGTGGTTGCACCTACGGTACGGCCATCTGTATCGCTGAGGCACGCAAGCCTCCCCACCAACGGCAAGGTCCATGGTTCATGGGGGAAGCGCTGAGAGCTATAAAGGCCAAAAGCACACCGTCTTCGACGCCATATTTAAGTGAATACCAGAGAAACAGTGAGACAGCTTTTCGTGAATGTTCATATATACGTACAATGTGGGCCCACAGTACAGGTAAACCTGTTCCACCATGATATCAGCAGATGTCAGAAGGATGAATAAATGCTATAGTCTCACAATCGACGATGATGTGCTTTATAGTTCTCAGCGCCTCAAATGGATTACTGTATGATAAAATCCAAAACTTGATAAAGTGTATCTCATTCAGAATCCCACAAAATAGGTTTTCGTATGAGTGTAACTATAACATATATTGGTCTCCGATCTAATTTCAAAAAATGGTTCAAATGGCTCTGAGCACTATGGGACTTAACTTCTGTGGTCATCAGTCCCCTAGAACTTAGAACTACTTAAACCAAACTAACCTAAGGACACCACACACACCCATGCCCGAGGCAGGATTCGAACCTGCGACCGCAGCGGTCGTGCGGTTCAAGACTGTAGCGCCTAGAACCGCTTGGCCACTCTGGCCGGCCTCCGATCTAATTTTGCTATACAAGGTGTCCCATTTATCTTGCTCACCCAAAATAATTTTTTTCTGGTGCATTAAATGAAAAACTGTTCCAACCAATATTTTTTATCATCATTGGGTAGTTCTTGCTGAGGGTATATGTTTTATGTATCCCCACACTTGTAGGAGATACAGGTAGAGGTTAATTTTTTTTTAATGGAACCATGTACATTTTATCCAAGTATACAATTACGCTCTCCAAGAGTTATTCAAAAATACGAGTATGTCACACTTTATCACTTTTGTCAATAAAATGTAGATGTGCAAACCATAAAGAGTACACAGGTTGTGACGAAACCGAGCTGCCCTGACTATTCACATTGCGTTCCCAGCGTAGCGCAGTAGTAGACGTGTAGGTTTTGTTTATGATTTCCGATTCACGTAAACAAAGGTACCTCCCCTCCCCTACCAATCCCACCTCGTTTGTTGTCGCTTTAGCCTACAGTACACTGAATACCAGTGTAGTCGTGCATCAGAATAACTTAGTAACTGCATATCGGTAGTACACACTGAGTACAATTTTTGTTGTATAAAGGTGTATGATCTACACACATAACGATGAGGTAGAAATCGTCTCATTTCTCGCCTACTTGAAACGGGAAGTTTAAATGCTAGACCTCGAAATCATCGTAGAACACAACACGAACAGGCGAAGCTGCCGAGGTCGCTGTGCTCACTGCATAGCAGCGAATCCTTGGCGTCTCAAAAACAAGTGAACATCGCATTCTGAAACGTTATAAATTGTGTCCTTACCATGTTCATTTACAACAAGAACTTCATGGAAATGACTTCAGCAATAGGGTTTCAATTTTGTCAGTGGGCCCAATAACAACTTCTGACTAATCCTAATTTCTTCTCAGATGTTCTGTTTACCGGCGAGGCGTCATTCTCCAACAAAGGAATTGTCGATATGAGAAATAAGTATTATTGATCTACCAACAATCCACGATTGCTCCGACAGGTAGAACATCAACGTCCGTGGAATGTTAATGTCTGGTGCAGAATTATTTGAGATACCGTTTTGGACCTTTCTTTGTGTCAACCAAAGTAGTAGACAATATTCCCGATTTTTTAAGACATGCTCTTCCTGTTCTCTCAGACGCCGAACCTCTAAATCGGAGGATGGCCATGTGGTATCAGTATGATGAATGCTCTGCACATAATGCCTTATGAGCACCAATTCTGTACCACAAATACCCTTGTAGGTGGAAAAGCTGTGGTGGCCAGATAGTTGGTTTCCATTTAAAAAATTTAACCTCTACCCCGTATCTCCGACATCTGGGGGGGGGGGGGGGAACGTAAAACGTAAACCCTCAGCAAGAACTACCCAATTACGTTAAAATCATTCGTTCAAACCATTTTTCATTTAACATATCAGAAAAAAAGTTATTTTGGGTGAGCAAGATAAAAGGGACACCCTGAATAGTGAGTGAATTGTCGTATGTGGAACACCAAAGTATCTGGGCGTGACACTCGATAGAACATTGAGCTATAAACAACACCTTGTAAACACTGCTGAAAAAGTCAGAACTAGAAACAACATTGTCCAAAAGCTTTGTGGCACTAGTTGGGGGTCCACTGCCTCCGTTCTGCGTAGCTCTGCACTAGGACTTGTCTATTCTGCAGCAGAGTACTGTTCCCCAATATGGTTAAATAGTGCTCACATCAAGAAGGTGGATGCAGTCTTGAACCAAACGATGAGGATTATCTCTGGAACGATCAGGTCAACTCCTGTCCAATGGCTGCCTGTATTGAGCCATATCCCGCCGCCACATTTGCGCAGAGAACACGCACTTGTCAGAGAGTGTCGAAAAATCCAAAATAGCCCAGATCTTCCTATCCACACCCTGAGTAATGGAATTGAGCAAAAGAGATTGAAATCCAGACACCCCCCTCTCGCAAGTGCCAAAGATCTGGTAAAGAACGCTTTTATTCTTGAGGACCGCTGGAGAGAAGAATGGGAGGAAAAGACACCGCCTCAGGTTAACACCTTATTGGGAACATCTAACAGACCTCGGGGCTTTGATTTGCCCCGCAAAATCTGGTCTACCCTTAACAGGATCAGGACGAGCCACGGCCGTTGTGCGGACTTCTTGTACAAATGGAGCATAGTGCCATCACCACAGTGCGACTGCGGCGCTGACAGGCAGACAATCCACCATATCGTGGCAGAATGCCCTCTGAGGGCCTACCCTGGGCCAACAAGGGACTTCATGGATGCGACTAACAGTGCAATCGATTATATTTCTAACCTAGATGTTTGTTTGTGATATTGTAACTGTTTTGTGTGTTATGTACTTTTAGATTTTTCATACGTGATTTGTACTTGCCATACGCTAAATAAATAAATAAATGTCGTATGTGAGGAATGTACTATCGTCTAGCGGGATTTATACCAAGCCAATAAGTCAAAAGTCTGCTGCACTGTGCTACCACCTCGTGGCACTGACATAAACTTGTAGTTGAGTACAAAGGGCTAGCAGTGCACGTCGTGAACCGTTGACGTTGTTAATCAAATCCGTATGTATTTGGCCGGTAAGGCAATTACGTCACGCCAGGCGTGCATGCGCAAAAGATCTTTAAAACCTGAACAACTGAAGGTGTGCTCGCGACCCTGATGCGAAATTTCACCGAGTCTAAAGGAGCAAGGTAGCATAACACGATGGATTTAGTGCCGTGTACAGTGCCGCCGACTTAAGGGGGGGGGGGGGGGGCAAGGTACTTAAAAGTAGGGGCCTCACCGCCCCCCCCCCCAATATTCAAACATGCATTTCTCACCGCTCTCTCCCCCTTCCTCATCCTTTTCTGGGAAATTTGTTAAAACTTGCGCATACATTTTTGCATAATAAGTGTGTAATGATTATGTAGGAAAAAAATACCGATTTTACGAGCTATTGCGTATTCCTTTCTGCAACTCCTCCAAGCTCTGCATACGACGAACTGTCGTGACAGGGTTTGTCCCCTGCATCTGTACTATTCGCACACTTTTACTGTACGGAGGTACGCGGGGAACGAAAGCTCACCATGAGCTCGCAGCGCTTTGGCCGCTAGGACGAGCTGCACTTCCTCCCATAGCAGCCTGCTGGCAGCTTGTAAAAGAAACTAATGAGCAACAGTGACACCGAATTTGATGGCGGTCGCTAGAAGGACTAGGTAACGTTAAAGACTCTTCATTCATTTTTCTAAATTCTATTGACAATCACTAGGTACAACACCACACAAATCAGCACCGGCTCCAGGGATTTTGCCGCCCCGCGCGAACATGTCAAGCGCCCCCCCCCCCCCATCCCCCTCCCCCTTTTTCGACATAGTCAACTTTTCCCACAATATATTTCATACATGACGCCTTATTTTCACATATCACACTCATTCCTCTCTTTGTTGTGAATATGTCTTTAAGATCAAAGCAGCAGTCAGTGATACGTTTACAGTGCAATATATTTTAAGCCATTTTTGTTGGAGGATACGTTTCTTTCGTAAATCGGAGCACACTGTTTCTGTACCATGGATAATTTTCAGTAAGACCCTTGATTTTATGAATAATTTGTATATATAAAGGTTCAAATGGCTCTGAGCACTATGGGACTTAACATCTGAGGTCATCAGTCCCCTAGAACTTAGAACTACTTAAACCTGAATAACCTAAGGACATCACACACATCCATGCCCGAAGCAGGATTCGAACCTGCGACCGTAACGGTCGCGCGGTTCCAGACTATAGCGCCTAGAACCGCTCAGCCACCTCGGCCGGCTTGTATTTCCAATTTATTCTCACATTCGTTCATTTACGCAAGATGGATTTGTCGCCCCCAAAAATCTGCCGCCCTGGGCGACGGCACGGTTCGCCCCTCCCCCCCCTTCCCGCCCCCACCCTACTGCCAGTACTGACAATAATCAACACTATTGTTACATGGCTACTTTTTGTTAGGCGCACAGTACTGTTACGCAGGCCGCAGCTAATGTTGGCAGCGAACGTAAATATTCCGGAGCTGGGCATCGCCAGTGGTCAGTTAGTCTTACTGTGAATCGGTTCAGTTGTTAATCTTTCGCCCCTTACTGCCCAGTTTAAAATGGACAAGTTAATAATTAGGAAGAAATGTGACAACGTGGCAAGTGTTAGCGATGGTGAAGCTAGACCCAGTGTAAGTGGTGCTGTGTGTGACAACAAAGACCCAGATAGTGACGGAACTGTGGCGGTGACAAAAAACACTGTTCCCGGGAAAAACAACGCTGTTATCAGCCCTCTTGGAAACAGCAATTTGCATGGATCGATTACAATAAGGTAAAATATGTTTTTTTTTTTTTTGCGAAATTTGCAGGCAAATGTTTGAAGAAAATCGTCGTTAGTTTTCTCACAAAATGGAAAAAACTTTCATGGAAACTGATTTTTCGAACTGGAGGAAAGGGGTAGAAAAGTTGAAAGCGCATGAAGCATCGGGCTGCCACAGAGAAGCTGTACTGAAATTCAAATCCTTAAAATCGAATATCAATGTATTTAGCCAGATTTCCAAAGAAAAACTGACACAAATGAAAGAAAACCGAGCTTGTTTACTAAAAATCATCTCTTCCCTCCGTTATTTGGCAGTGCAGGGGTTTGCAATATGTGGGCATACTGATGAAACAAATAATTTTGACAATTTATTACGCCTTCGATGTGAAGATAACCAGCTACTTTTAATATGGCTACAGCGCAAAACTTGCAAATGGACATCCCATGATGCGCAAAACGAAATTTTGGCCATTTTAAATCATACACTTATTACAACATTTTTGGAGGATATCAAGAGTGCAGAGTATTTTGCAATAATAGCAGACGAAACAACAGACATAGCCACCAAAGAGCAATATAGTATCTGTATAAGACTTGTTGATGCTTCGCTAGAGGTAGAAGAATATTTTTTAGGGCTATACTCAATACAAAGGACCGCAGTTAAGGCTCTGTTTGATATTATTATCGACATTTTAAGACGATTTGATTTGCCTACAGCTAATTGTAGGGGCCAATGCTTTGACGGTTCAGCTAACATAGCCGGATTGTATAATGGTGTCCAGGCAAAGTTTATGGAAATGGAGAAAAGAGCTATGTTTGTGCACTGCTTTGCACACTGTTTAAATCTAACACTACAAGACACTGTGAAAGCAGTTACTGAATGTCGAAATGCATTGAATGTTATGAAGAACTTAATACATTTTGTGAGAGATTCACCTAAAAGATTAGATCTTTTTGCTCACCTGAAGGCAGATGCCTCTACAAATTTGAAACCACTCTGTCCTACAAGGTGGGCTGTAAGATACTTGGCAATGTCTTCAGTTTTGTCCAGCTATACAGAACTTCAGGAATTTTTTCTAAATGTTTCAAGAAATGACAATTCAGACACTGGGGCCAAAGCAAACGGCTTTTTGATTAATATGCAGACATATGATTTCTTTTTCATGTTATCACTTTTGGTAAAACTGTTTGGTCACATTGATACCGTAAACGTAGCACTACAGAGGAAATCCCTACACTTAGAGGAGGCCAATATGATGATTTCCACTCTTGTAACTTCTATTAAATTTATGAGAAACACTTTTGTATCATTCTGGGGTGAAGTAACTTCAAAATGTCAAGATATGGATGTTGATTCCCCAAAATTCCCCCGTAGAAGAAAAGTCCCTACGAAATACGATGACTCCATCAATTCATCTGCAGAAACATTCACTGAAGTATGTGAGAAATATAGAAGATTGTACTATGAACCAATGGATACATCCATCAGATTCTTGGAACCACGGTTCAAAATTCAATCATTCATGTTTGTAAATGAAATTGAACAATTTCTTCTTGGTGGTAACAAACATTCATTCGATATTTCATATTTCTACGAATCAGATATAGACAAAGAACGCTTACTTCTCCACAGAAGCATCTTTCATGACATTATCCAAAGTAGTGAGTCTGCGAATATTAGTTCGTTGGATGACACAGTGAAATACCTAAAACAGGAAAACCACCTGTTTGACCTACTGCCTGAACTAGTGAAATTCATACGTGTAATGCTGACGATTCCGGTAACGTCCTGCACCGCTGAGCGATCGTTTTCTTGTCTGCGGAGGGTGAAAACGTATCTTCGTCCTATAATGAGGCAGGATCGTCTTAATGCCATCGCCCTTCTCAGCGCCCATAGAGATGAATCGATGAAACTCGGCCTTGATGCCATATGTGACGAGTTCATATGCAGGAATGATCTGAGGAGGAGTACATTTGCCATCAAAAATTAAGGTATGTTTCTTCAATTTTATTTATGTTTTTGTTTTGTACCACTACTGACCTATACTCCGACTGAAATGACATTGTGATTGACGTTTCAGACTCAGCGAGTCGAGGGGTAGGGGCTAGTCGCCAGCCAATCGTAGTTTGCATGATTTTCAGCTGTTTGCATTTTTCATTATCCTCACAATCTTTTTTGTTTCTTGAAAGTTGTTATGCTGTGAGGGTAATTTCCCAAGAATATGATGTCATAACTCAAAAGGGAAAGTATGCGTGCATAATACACCTCTCTCCTTCAGCACTTTTGTTCCATATAATTCTCACTGCATAGGTCATTTTAGATAGCTTAGAATTTAAGAATGTGGTGTGGGAATTCCATTTCAGATTGTCTTGTAAGTAAACAAAGCAATTTTGTTTCAGTGACACTTAATTTTTTGGCTTTCCAAAGAAATATTTGGTTTTCATGGATTTTTAATTTTGCTATGTGTGGAATTGTATAGTGGTGGTTTTTTTCTATTTTTTTATGGGTTAATCAGTAGCTTATTCGTCACAAACCACTCTGAAATCTTTTCGTTTGTGACTTCAGCATACAGCCTAAAAGACTTTCTGTTTCCACCTTCAATCAATACACTGGTGTCATCTGCAGATAGGACTGGTTTGGAGTGTCGAACATGTAGATGGAAACGCAAAGTTATCTGTCAAATGTAGTAACTAATAAAATTATTCTTGCCCCCCCCCCCAAAAAAAATGATAAATACACTCCTGGAAATTGAAATAAGAACACCGTGAATTCATTGTCCCAGGAAGGGGAAACTTTATTGACACATTCCTGGGGTCAGATACATCACATGATCACACTGACAGAACCACAGGCACATAGACACAGGCAACAGAGCATGCACAATGTCGGCTCTAGTACAGTGTATATCCACCTTTCGCAGCAATGCAGGCTGCTATTCTCCCATGGAGACGATCGTAGAGATGCTGGATGTAGTCCTGTGGAACGGCTTGCCATGCCATTTCCACCTGGCGCCTCAGTTGGACCAGCGTTCGTGCTGGACGTGCAGACCGCGTGAGACGACGCTTCATCCAGTCCCAAACATGCTCAATGGGGGACAGATCCGGAGATCTTGCTGGCCAGGATAGTTGACTTACACCTTCTAGAGCACGTTGGGTGGCACGGGATACATGCGGACGTGCATTGTCCTGTTGGAACAGCAAGTTCCCTTGCCGGTCTAGGAATGGTAGAACGATGGGTTCGATGACGGTTTGGATGTACCGTGCACTATTCAGTGTCCCCTCGACGATCACCAGTGGTGTAAGGCCAGTGTAGGAGATCGCTCCCCACACCATGATGCCGGGTGTTGGCCCTGTGTGCCTCGGTCGTATGCAGTCCTGATTGTGGCGCTCACCTGCATGGCGCCAAACACGCATACGACCATCATTGGCACCAAGACAGAAGCGACTCTCATCGCTGAAGACGACACGTCTCCATTCGTCCCTCCATTCACGCCTGTCGCGACACCACTGGAGGCGGGCTGCACGATGTTGGGGCGTGAGCGGAAGACGGCCTAACGGTGTGCGGGACCGTAGCCCAGCTTCATGGAGACGGTTGCGAATGGTCCTCGCCGATACCCCAGGAGCAACAGTGTCCCTAATTTGCTGGGAAGTGGCGGTGCGGTCCCCTACGGCACTGCGTAGGATCCTACGGTCTTGGCGTGCATCCGTGCGTCGCTGCGGTCCGGTCCCAGGTCGACGGGCACGTGCACCTTCCGCCGACCACTGGCGACAACATCGATGTACTGTGGAGACCTCACGCCCCACGTGTTGAGCAATTCGGCGGTACGTCCACCCGGCCTCCCGCATGCCCACTATACGCCCTCGCTCAAAGTCCGTCAACTGCACATACGGTTCACGTCCACGCTGTCGCGGCATGCTACCAGTGTTAAAGACTGCGCTGGAGCTCCGTATGCCACGGCAAACTGGCTGACACTGACGTCGGCGGTGCACAAATGCTGCGCAGCTAGCGCCATTCGACGGCCAACACCGCGGTTCCTGGTGTGTCCGCTGTGCCGTGCATGTGATCATTGCTTGTACAGCCCTCTCGCAGTGTCCGGAGCAAGTATGGTGGGTCTGACACACCGGTGTCAATGTGTTCTTTTTTCCATTTCCAGGAGTGTATATACATATATATATTTTCAAGTCGGCGCCTCTGGCCGTGTACTTCAGATTACTATATCTACATTACGTGAACAGCATTCAAAGAAAAATGATAAATAAATCTGCAAGGTGTCAAAAGTTACGGTGTGCACGTGCTCTTACACAGCAGCCGCCATTGGCCCATACTGCACCACCTGTGAGTGTGTACACAGCGGTTGTGGATATGGGACTACGCGGCAAACACTACCCCGGGATGTCATCGGTGGAGTGGCTGGACGTTGACCAAAATGCCATCTTCCATGCAGAACATGATCGTGCGGACATCTGTTGACAGTTTGTATGATTATATTGTGAATTAGACAGATGTGGGGGAAGTAGTGATTTGTTACTTTAATTTTGGACGCCAGTGCACAACATCGAAGCCTGCATTAACAAGCATGCATTTCTTGCGGTGTTTCCATATTTCTGTCCCACCACTGTCCTTGACATCGAAGGGGTTCAGTTGTTGCCTGTAATGTCATTTCCTCTGATGAAAAATGAAAAAAGAAAAAATAGCAACCAATACCCAAAAAATTTCCAACCAAAGTTCCATTTAACACTATTATCTGGATAATAACCATTAATTGAAACACGAGCCTTATACATAGTACCGAGTGAGGTGGCGCAGTGGTTAGCACACTGGACTCGCATTCGGGAGGACGACGGTTCAATCCCGCGTCCGGCCATCCTGATTTAGGTTTTCCGTGATTTCCCTAAATCGCTCCAGGCAAATGCCGGGATGGTTCCTCTGAAAGGGCACGGCCGACTTCCTTCCCTAATCAGATGAGACCGATGACCTCGCTGTTTGGTCTCTTCCCCCAAAACCAACCAACCTTATACATAGTAATTTATCAACTTACAAAAGAAAGATAGAATCTCAGTAAATTCAAACTCAAAATCATAGTAAATCGCAAAATCATTATAATTAAAATTAGCAGAAATTCTTTGACAATCGTGAGTAATGCCTAAGGAAAATTTGATCCATTGTCACTACGTTACGAGAGTTAGCCGAAGCTTGTCAGACTAATTTGAATACTCGTATATGTAAGCGTGGTGGTGGTGGTTAGTGTTTAACGTCCCGTCGACTGTAGGCGTGGTTAGATTGTTTTTCGAGGATTGATAATTGCGATCTACCATGACGCAGTGGAACGAAACATTGACTTCAACTACAACATCGTTTAGAACTCAGATAGAGGACTACGTTATATTAGACTGAAGTGAACTTTTTAATTAGATAACTCGAACTCAGCTCTAGTTAGGCATTGAACAGTGATAGACAATTAACGTCATTCGTAATTGCAGATTGACTCTGAAACTTGGCAATAGTTTTAAAGCAGATAATTTATAAATCCCCCCCACCCCACCACCACCACCTGGGAAAGATACTTCCTCACGGCCTTGTTAGGAAGTGATTGTAATAAAGCACCCTTTCGTGCCAATTTACGCATTTGTGATTCCAAATTACAAAATTGTTTAGAGACATAACTGTGATCTTTTGCGTGCTGCGATAATATTTAACTGAAGCGCTCGGCGCATATACAGGGTGTTACAAAAAGGTACGGCCAAACTTTCAGGAAACATTCCTCACACGCAAATAAAGAAAAGATGTTATGTGGACATGTGTCCGGAAACGCTTAATTTCCATGTTAGAGCTCATTTTAGTTTCGTCAGTAGGTACTGTACTTCCTCGACTCACCGCCAGTTGGCCCAATTGAAGGAAGGTTATGTTGACTTCGGTGCTTGTGTTGACATGCGACTCATTGCTCTAAAGTACTAGCATCAAGCACATCAGTACGTAGCATCAACAGGTTAGTGTTCATCACGAACATGGTTTTGCAGTCAGTGCAATGTTTACAAATGCGGAGTTGGCAGATGCCCATTTGATGTATGGATTAGCACGGGGCAATAGCCGTGGCGCAGTACGTTTGTATCGAGACAGATTTCCAGAACGAAGGTGTCGCGACAGGAAGACGTTCGAAGCAATTGATCGGCGTCTTAGGGAGCACGGAACATTCCAGCCTATGACTCGCGACTGGGGAAGACCTAGAACGACGAGGACACCTGCAATGGACGAGGAAATTCTTCGTGCAGTTGACGATAACCCTAATGTCAGCGTCAGAGAAGTTGCTGCTGTACAAGGTAACGTTGACCACGTCACTGTATGGAGAGTGCTACGGGAGAACCATTTGTTTCCGTACCATGTATAGCGTGTGCAGGCACTATCAGCAGCTGATTGGCCTCCACGGGTACACTTCTGCGAATGGTTCATCCAACAATGTGTCAATCCTCATTTCAGTGCAAATGTTCTCTTTACGGATGAGGCTTCATTCCAACGTGGTCAAATTGTAAATTTTCACAATCAACATGTGTGGGCTGACGAGAATCCGCACGCAGTTGTGCAATCACGTCATCAATACAGATTTTCTGTGAACGTTTGGGCAGGCATTGTTGGTAATGTCTTGATTGGGCCCCATGTTCTTCCACCTACGGTCAATGGAGCACGTTATCATGATTTCATACGGGATACTCTACCTGTGCTGCTAGAACATGTGCCTTTACAAGTACGACACAACATGTGGTTCCTGCACATTTCAGTCGAAGTGTTCGTACGCTTCTCAACAACAGATTCGGTCACCGATGGATTGGTAGAGGCGGACCAATTCCATGGCCTCCACGCTCTCCTGACCTCAACCCTCTTGACTTTCATTTATGGGGGCATTTGAAAGCTCTTGTCTACGCAACCCCGGTGCTCGTATTGTGGACGTCTGTGATACAATACGCCATTCTCCAGGGCTGCATCAGCGCATCAGGGATTCCATGCGACGGAGGGTGGATGCATGTATCCTCGCTAACGCAGGGCATTTTGAACATTTCCGGTAACAAAGTGTTTGAAGTCTCGCTGGTACGTTCTGTTGCTGTGTGTTTGCATTCCATAATTAATGTGATTCGAAGAGAAGTAATAAAATGGTCTCTAACATGGAAAGTAAGCGTTTCCGGACACATGTCCACACAACATATTTTCTTTCTTTGTGTGTGAGGAATGTTTCCTGAAAGTTTGGCCGTACCTTTTTTTGACACCCTGTATAGAAACTCTTTTACGTTAGGAAGCAATCGCAATGTTACGACTTATTAGAGATTTGGAATTACAACCAAACTACGGGGATGTTGATGTCGGTGGCACTGAATTGAATTTATAATTAACATTTTAATAGCAACTGTTAAACCATCGCCGGCCGGTTTGGCCGAACGGTTCTAGGCGCTTCAGTCTGGAACCGCGCGACCACCATGATCGCAGGTTCGAATCCTGCCTCGGGCATGGATGTGTGTGATGTCCTTAGATTACTTAGGTTTAAGTAATTCTAAGTTCTAGGGGACTGATGACCTCAGATGCTAAGTCCCATAGTACTCAGAGCCATTTGAACCATTTTTTTTTTTGTTAAACCATCTAATATAAACGAGTTAATTACGAGTAGCGTAATGTTGGTCACAATTGGTGAAGTAAATATCACGCACACGTCGAGAGTTCAGTTCAGCACTGTTTTTTGTAACGTCGTCTTTACCTAATAACAGTATCATCGCCTACCGACTATCGCTGAGTTTTGGCCAGGGTCGATCAATACTAATCTATCAACTACCAACTAGAAAAACCGGTGACGTTACATGCCCTGGCCAGCACATTAACCAGATCTCTCAATCACTGGAAATATCTCGTTAATTGGTAGCAAGAGACTGGCGCACCACAGCTTGTCAGGCACTACGATGGATGGAATGACATACCCGTATCCGTCATCAAAGCTGAGTTCGTCTCGACGTTCACGCGGGTTAGCGTCATTGTTGCTGGCATAGGTGGCAGCCCTGTGTACTAAATTTTGCACTCTGTATGTCCACAAGTCACCTTCAAATTCAATCGTATATTCTTCCTTGTATACTGTATACGCGTAATAAGAGAATTTCGTTATTTGCTACATATACTGATGCCGCAATTTTGAAGGCCAGCTGTGTATCTGAGACGAGTGCTCAAGTGAAAACGCGGAAGTAGCACGTGGCGATGTAGCCTCGTGGCCGCCAGGTTGCGAGCAATCGTTTCGACTTAGGCAAGGCCAGCAACTTGTACACTGGTCCGGCTCCACAGAGCAGCTCGGCCTGTCTCACAGGCTCGCAGGCTTAGCCAACCTGCCACAGACAGGCGATCCCTGCTTGCCCCTCGCTATGAGGCCCCAGCTCATGGGCACACCTCGATGTCCTCCCCATTCGACAGCACACGCTTGTCACCATGGACCCAGTACTTTTTCCTCTACGGCGAGTGTCCATCAGAGACAAGGGTATCGCCAAAAGTGCCGCAGGGAAGAGTGACAGGACCGCTGTTATATTCTATACACATAAACCATCTGTTGGACAGGGTGAGCGACAATTTGCTGTTGATGCTGTGCTTTACGGGAACGTGACGTTGTTTGGTGACTCTAGGAGGATATAGGATGACTTAGACAAAATTTTTAGTTGGTGTGATGAATTACAGCTAGCTCAAAATACAGAAAAATGTAAGTTAATGCAGATAAGTGGGACAAAACAAACCCGCAATGTTCGAATACAGCATGAGTAGTGTGCTCATTGACACAGTCACTTCGATTAAATATCTAGGCGCAACGATGCTAAGCGATATGAAATGGAAGCAGCATGTGAGGATTATTATAGGGAAGGCGAATGATCGACTTCTGGTCATTGGGAGAATTTGGGGGCAAGTATGGTTCATCTGTAAAGGAGTCCGATTACAGGGCGCTAGTGTGAGCTATTCTTCAGTAATGCTCGAGTGTTTGGGACCTATACCACACCATATTAAAGGGAAGCATCGAAGCAGTTCAAATTTGGGCTACTAGATTTGTTACTGGTAGGTTCGAACAATATGCAGGTGTTACGGAGATGCTTCGAGAACTTAAATGGGATTCCGTGGAAGGAACACTAATGTGAAAACTTAGAGAACTGGCATTTGAAGCTGACTGCAGTACGATTCTACTTTTGCCAACTTACATTTCGCGTAAGAACCACGAATATAGGTAAATTAGGGCTCATAGACAGTCATTTCTCCACACCTCTATTTGCGAGAGGAACAGGAAAGGAAATGACTAGTACTGGTAAAGAGTACGCTCAGCCACGCACAGTGAGCTGGCTTGTGGAGTATGTATGTAGATGTAGACTGCTCTTGAACAGGCCTAGTGCGGGAATGGTCGCTATTTGTGATGTCCACAGAGCCTTTTAATAATTGTGAACACCGACATTCTTTGCATAGCTGAGACAGCTTAACTGTTCGAATAAACTTCCTGTTTCACATTAAAAACATCGTATTTTTCCATCTTAATCGCATAGCAAAAAAAAAAAAAAAAAAGTTGTTCGCTTTCTTACACTACTGGGCATTAAAATTGCTACACCACGAAGATGACGTGCTACAGACGCCAAATTTAACCGACAGGAAGATGATGCTGTGATATGGAAATGATTAGCTTTTCAGAGCATTCACACAAGGTTTGCGCCGGTGGCGACATCTACAACTTGCTGACATGAGGAAAGTTTCCAACCGATTTCTCATACACAAACAGCAGTTGACCGGCGTTGCCTGGTGAAACGTTGTTGTGATGCCTCGTGTAAGGAGGAGAAATGCTTACCATCACGTTTCCGACTTTGATAAAGGTCGGATTGTAGCATATCGCGATTGCGGTTTATCGTATCGCGACATTGCTGCTCGCATTGGTCGAGATCCAATGACTGCTAGCAGAATATGGAATCGGTGGGTTCAGGAGTGTAATACGGAACGCCGTGCTGGTTCCCAAGGGCCTCGTATCACTCAGCCACGTCTCGATCCCTGAGTCAACAGATGGGGACGTTTGCAAGACAACAACCATCTGCACGAACAGTTCGACGACGTTTGCAGCAGCATAGACTATCAGCTCGGAGACCATGACTGCGGTTACCTTTGACGCTGCATCACAGACAAGAACGCCTGCGATGGTGTACTCAACGACGAACCTGGGTGCACGAATGGCGAAACGTCATTTTTTCGGATGAATCCAGGTTCTGTTTACAGCATCATGATGGTTACATCCGTGTTTGGCGACATCGCGGTGAACGCACATTGGAAGCGTGTATTCGTCATCGTCATACTGGCGTATCACCTGGCGTGATGGTATGGGGTGTCACTGGTTACACGTCTCGGTCACCTCTTGGTCGCATTGACGGCACAGTGGACATTACATTTCAGATTTGTTACGACCCATGGATCTACCCTTCATTCGATCCCTGTGAAACTCTACATTTCACCAGGATAATGCACGACCGCATGTTGCAAGTCCTGTACGGGCCTTTCTGGATACAGAAAATGTTCGACTGCTGCCCTGGCCAGCACATTCTCCAGATCTCTCACCAATTGAAAACGTTGGGTCAATGGTGGCTGAGCAGCTGGCTCGTCACAATACGCCAGTCACTACTCTTGATGAACTGTGGTATCGTGTTGAAGCTGCATGGGCAGCTATACCTGTACACGCCATCCAAGCTCTGTTTGACTCAATGCCTAGGCGTATCAAGGCCGTTATTACGGCCAGAGGTGGTTGTTCTGGGTACTGATTTCTCAGGCTCTGTGCACCCAAATTGAGTGAAATTGTAATCACATGTCAGTTCTAGTATAATATATTTCTCCAATGAATACCCGTTTATCATCTGCATTTCTTCTTGGTGTAGCAATTTTAACGGCCAGTAGTGTAATTGGTAAAGCATCATCAGTGGTGATTCCATACGCACTTACCATACATAACACCTTTTTTACTTTCGATTCCTATACCACCGAAAAACACTTGCTCATATGACATGTTTTGAACGTGTTTGTTACGGCTTTCATTGCTCCTCTTCACAAGTTTAAATGACGATTGATTTATCCTCTCATTGTTATCGGAAGTTTCACTCGAAAAAAGCTTGGTAACGCTTTCCTTACTTCTTTTTCATGGCTTTTAAAACCAGACTTCCCCTTTAACTGCATGTTGTTTCTATATGCACTTCACTTTAATTTCGTTAGACTTTGTTCGGCATAGGAGAAAAAGGGGAGGGGTTATTTTAACTGTATAGTGATTAAAATGTAAAGAATTATTACGTGTGCAAAATGTTCATGACATCACAACTGTTTATGCTTTATCGACGAACAACAATTATTAACCCTCCAGCAGGCGCGTCAACTTTCATGACACCACTAGTCGCGATGTATCTCGTTGATACATGCGACGATTTTTGTGGTTTTTTGTTTGTTTACAGGTTCTTTTTCTTTTGCTTTTGTTTTAAATTGCAGTTACCTTTATTGTTACAGATTTTACAAATACAGAAGTGAACATCAGGCTCATTACACTTTCAAATTAACAGAAATATTTGACATTTTGTAATGGAGAAGTACGTGAAATCCTTTTAAAAACTGATTTTATTATAGATACAAATAAATTATTGAACTAATCAAAGCATGTCTCTTTTTACTGATTGCCCTCTACAGAAAGACATTGTTCACAAATTATTTTTGTGTGTTTTTGCAAACAAAGATGTTTACCGCATTTTTCACATGTATACTTTCTCATACAAGTCTTTTTTGTCTCCCTGTAGCATGACTGGCACCATTTTCTTTCTTTGTTTTCTTATTCCAAGGATTGTTCAGCGTTTTCTTACTCTTTTCCTTTAGGTTTGTACTTTACTAGCATTGACTTTATATCATCATGTAGAGTCATAATAAGAGCTCTTCTTTTGAGATGAACTTGCAGTAGAGTCAGAGCCAAAGTTTTGAGGTACTCGCGCCGATTTGAGGATTTATTCTTGTTGCCCAAGAAAATTACTCTTGAGTTGATGCCTGTAATGTTCAACAGGTGGAAAAAAATCACCATAGGCCATGTTCTTCTTGACCTAGCTACATTGTAGGTTGCACAGAGTTTGGCAACTACATCAACTCCAGATTTGGTGTCGTTATAGTGTAGAATAATTCCTGGTTTTTTCTCTAAACCTTCCGAAACCTCACTTGACGAAACATGCATACTCGAAAGGAGGACTACAGTTTTCCCTATTTTCGGGACATACGACACAAGGGTTTCGTTCTTGCTGTAGCCAAATACGCTATCATACTGCTGTCTACTTTTTGGTGCTACGAAATTCGATGGCAGTTCCTTCTTGTTTTTTTCTAATTGTGCCTACAAACGACAGTCTCCTTTTATGCAGTTCTCTTACTAACTCCAAACTAGTGAACCAGTTATCTGCTGTAATGTTTCTACCTGTCCCATATATTGGTTCGGCAAGTATCAGAACTACTTCTTTGGCGGAGCTGTTATTCTGAAAGGGTCCTTCTGGTTGTAATCCACAATATATTTCCATGTTGTAAGTATAATAAAGCTTGGCATCACGTAGGCAGAAAATTTTGATGCCATATTTAGATGGTTTGGATGGTATGAACTGGCGAAATCCACACCGGCCTCGAAATGCTGGTAGCTGCTCATCAACTGTGACTTTCTGACCGAGGGAGAATGTGTCTTGCAGTTATTCAAACACACGGTGAACATTTCCCTCACGGCTGCTAATTTGTCTGTCTTGCGCCGTTCTTGTCTTGTGGCTCCATCGTCAAAACGAACACATCTTATTAGGAACAGGAAAATCTTTTCGGACATGGTCATTCTAAAAATATTCAGACCAAGGTCATCTGCTGTCCAGAAGTTGTGAACATTCTGTCGCCCACCACGGAACACACCAGCAAGGTAAAACAAGCCAAGAAAGGCTTTTATTTCGATTGCGTCTGTGTCCTTGCAGTCACTCTCGCGAACAAAGTTTCCTTTTAGATCAGCTATACGCCTGTTAGTGTTGACCACAATTAGATCTAGGATATCATTACTGATGAATAGGCTCCAGCAGTCCATTTCAGTTACCATTTTCTTTGCGTCTCCAGCTACTCCAGGCAGTTTGGTTAGTATATTATGAGGCCGTGTCTGTGTTGCTTTCCGAGGCACTTTCCTACATTTAGTTCCATACTTACCTAAAATAAAAATAAGTACATTACACCATTATTAGATATTGTTATTATTACATCTGAAAGCATATTTATTGTCTTTTCTACTCACCAAAATAGTAATGTTCATCAGTTTCCTGCGCTTCATTATTTTCCTCTTCATCAAATTCATGATCTGTGTCTGAGTCTACAGATCGTGTTTCGAGTATATCTTCGGTTTCTGAATCAGTTTCTGCAAGATCATCTTCATCTTCAATGGATACCTCGTCGTCGAGAAGAAGGCGATGTACTTCTTACAAATCCTTAAGATTTTCTAGATCGTATCGTTTACTCATTTTGAAAGAGAGTACACGTAGCTACAACGAAACGTTGCTTAATTTAGAAGACAACAACGCAACTGCCGATTTGCGTACGCTGCAAACAATGCAACAGCTGCAGTCATTAGCGGCGACAAAGCGTTACCCGAGTAGGCGCGCTGTATCTGAGAGATACAGGCAGTACACGTTCCCACACCTGACTCATTTATAACCTTGTCAGTATCGGGATAAGACTGAAATTTCTGTGAAACAATAAGAAAGGTATGACACGAGATGTCATGGGCCAGCAAACCGTTACCACTGTTCATTGCGGTAATATTAGAGAAAAAGTGGGTCATGTATCTCACAGATACATGCGCGACTGTCGGAGGGTTAAGTTTTCTTGTGTAGACTGGAGCATCCGCCAGGTTAGCTGCGCGCGTTAGAGCGTCGATTCCATGATTCGGGGAAGCGCGCCTGTGCTGAATAGAATCCGTCCGGGGGATTTAAGACCTGGCCAGACAGAATCCGCCCTGCCGCTGCGGCAGGGACGCCACACAGGCAACGGCCGGCCGGCCGCCGCAGCGACTGTTAACTGCGTCAGCTCTTACACTGTGGAAGGGGCCGAACCCCATTATTGAGCTTGCGTGCGTAGCGCGATTGTCTGGGAGTTAGACGATTTGGAAGCTTCACGCGGGACACGTTATCTTTGCGCGAGTTCATTTTTTAAGTGCGGAAACGAGTAGCTCGGACGAGGAAGAACTCCTCCTCGCATTAGCGATACGAAATGGCACCAAGAAGAGGAGATGTTGGGTGCACCACATTAATAGGAAGAGAGAAAGCTTAGGAGAATACCATCGTCTGTGTATTGAACTTGAGTCTGACGAAGATAGGTTCTTCAAATATTTTCGTATGTCGCGAGAATGTTTCGAGGAACTGCATCTCCTGATAAAAGGGAGCACCGAGAAGTGCACAACGAATTGGAGAAAGCCAATTGATACAAGGCAAAGACGAGCCATTTGTTTGAGGTAGGTTTACCATTTGTGCTTCATACAGAAGTCATATAAATTATTCCATTTCGGCTTTGCTGTATCATATGAAAGGTTCGGCGGAAAAAAGTGATATCTCACAATGTAGTTACGAGTGGAGTGATAAACTGATCTGCAGTGTTTACGAATACAGCAAACGATAGTTAACATCTAGTTCCGTATGTCCCACTAGACTGAACTTTCTACTAAATAGATTGTTTTGTTTCATTGTATTCATAACATTGTCACTGAATTTAAACAAACATATCTTTGGTCGTTAACTTATCTATTCGTTCTACCAGCATAATTAATTTTAACCTTTTCCAGATACTTGGCTACAGGCGACAGTCACCAGACCATAGCTTTTTCTTTTCGGTTAGGACGTTCAACAGTCTCAGAAATTGTGAAAGAAGTGTGCCAGGCAATATGGACTGTTCTACAGCCCAAGTATTTGCCTACTCCTTCAACAGAGATGTGGAAGAAATCTGAAGAAGGATTTCTAGAACTCTGGGGGTTTCCGAACTGCCTTGGAAGCACAGACGGAAAGCATATCAGGTTAAAATGCCCGAAGGATAGTGGATCCCAGTACTTCTGTTATAAACAATTCTTTTCGCTAGTTCTCCTGGCGATCGTTGACCCAGACTCCAAGTTTACAGTAGTTGACATTGGAAATTATGGGCGTTACAGTGACAACACTATTTTTGAGAATTCAGCTTTCTATCAAGAGTATATCGAGGGCAAAAGTATTCTACCTCCAAAGCCACTACCGGGTACAGACATCCCTGTTCCTCGTGTTTTCGTTGGTGATGAGGGTTTTGCACTTCAGATGTATTTGCTGAGACCATATTCAAAACCTGCAGTAATCAACAATGCAAAGAAGAAGCAATTCAATGCCTGGCTCAGCCGATCACGTCGTGCAGTGGAAAATGCCTTTGGTACGTTGGCAATGAAATAGCGCGTATTTATAAGAGCCATAGCAACCGATGTTGAAACTGCAGAACATATTGTTAAAGCGGCTTGCTGTTTACACAATTACGTTATATCAAGTAATAACAAAGAATACCTACCTTCTGAAAGTGAAGACGAGTGCAAGCCAATACGTGCTTTCGTAGATATTGGATCAACTAATCGAAGGTCACCTATTGCTGCAATTCAAGTTCGTGAACATTTTGCTGATTATTTCAACAGAAGATAAACATATTGTTGTGCGATTACTTTTGAATACTTACCAAGTGTTTCGACAAGTTTGTCAACACAACGCGTTTGTGTCAAAAGCAATGAAGTTATGATAAACTGCGAAAGGGCTAATATGTGAGAACAGAAAGACTAACAGATTCTTTAGAAAATTTCAGTGTTTTGTGTATTCCATTTGCTACAGCAATTGGTTTACAAAATATTTATATTATTTCTATACAAGTATAAATTACACAAGTACAGAACTTTTACATGTGAAAAATCTGAAGTGCCCAAAGTTGTGTGAGGGTGATCTAATCAGGATTCATGTCCTGACCTACACCGTCAGTTGATGTGCCAGTATTTGTACCACCAAATGCAGCGGATTCACGGAAATCAACGTGGGCCGAGCCTACTGAAACACTTTGAGAGACATGTGTTGGCTGTTGCTCATCTAATTCCGCGAGCTCAGCTTCCGCAAATAACTGTGCCAGTTGCACTTTAAGCTTAGCCTGTGATCTAACTGTAAGACGTTTGTATGTTTTTGCATAGCTTAAAAATAAATGATCAACTTCGTCATGCTTATCCTTATACTGATGTTTCTTTTGCAAGTAACTAATTATACACTCAACATCAGCACTTGGTCCCTGCTTTCTCATTTTTTTAGCGGTTGGCTTCTTTCGTGCTGAAGATGTTCCAAAACCTCTGTGCACTGCTCCTGAGATTCTCCTTCATACTCGTGTGTTAGCAACTCTGACTGAGGAAAAATTGTGGAGTCTGATGAGTGTTCACCTGACTGTGAGTGTCTTTCGCTGTCACTTGTGACTGCCTCTCTTGAGCAGGGAATATTTGATGTTGTTGGTCGTGCTTCCAGAGTACAGTCCATGAACCTCATGTGTTCACTCCACGGCCACGATCTGTACCGTTTCAAGCTCTGGCCAGTGGTGCCTTTTACCATCTTCTTGTGTTTGACGTAGGCATCTCTAAAGTTCCTCCACTCCGTTTTCGAGGTCTCGGCTGCAAATGAACAAATGTACCGGTAATGTATTTTTGTAGAATGTATAAAGAAAATAATGACTGTGGCAGATGTCTGATATGGAAACAATCACATTCAAAGAGATCTCTAATGTTAATATCATATGAAATTGCCTCTTATGACATGCTACTATTCACATTCAAATATGAAATTCTCTTTCCGTATCTGTTCCTCTAGTATTGAGTATTCGTCCTGTCACAGTTTTCAGTTAGTCTAGCCAGCAATTATTTTCTTTGTCATCAAAGATTTTTTTTTCACATACTTGGCAAGTTGACAAAACCAGAACGGTAGAATTTACACCTGAAGTAGAACATTCTACCATTTCATGGCAGTAAAACAAATGGGTATTAAAATATCGAAATATATAGGCATTTGTATGATCCATGTTATCTCTTAACAAGCTGAGCCTGTCATAGCCATGGAGACGCACACTGTAGTATCTCATAACGCAATTAACTGCAGAGCAAGACATGTCGCATTTTCAATAAAGGGCAGTTACGTTGTTACTACAATATCACATTTGGGTAAAAAAATTGGTTCAAATGGCTCTGAGCACTATGGAACTTAACATCTGAGGTCATCAGTCCCCTAGAACTTAGAACTACTTAAACTTTAACTAACCTAAGGACATCACACACATCCATGTCCGAGGCAGGATTCGAACCTGCGACCGTAGCGGTCGCGCGGTTCCAGACTGTAGCGCCTAGTACCGCCACATTTGGGTAACAAAATACCTATTAAGGAAAGATAATCAAGACACCTCTGCGAAGCTACAAACAATACCCTATTTCTGTGTTATTTAGTCGGTAAATTCTTAAGTGACTGTAAATGTTAAGCATACAACTACGTTTCGGATCATTGACAAAATTATGTTAAATAAATTTCTCTTAATGTCGAAAATATTACTTTGATTTGTATTATGAAAGAGTTGCGTGGAATAGCATCTTCTGTTGTTAGCGTTAAAAACAAGCATGGGAATAACACACGACCTCAAAATATATGACGTGGGGAGAGACAATGAATTTTCGTTTAAATGGAACACTATTATCATACAACAAGATCGATTTTAACAAAGGTGACGGTTCTTTTCTCTTTCCACATTCTGTGTGTAGTTTTCCATTATGATGGCATTGTTGCTTACATACTTCCAGCTCCTTTAAGTTATAATATACACTAAATAAATTCCAGTACTTAATAATATACTTTACTACATTTTTGCTAAGGCCTGGCCAGACAGAATGCGGCCTGGCCGTCCGGCCTGTGGCCTTGAACCGCAGCCGGCAGGCCGCACTGTTGAATCGCTCGTTATTGTATGGCGGCGGTCACACAGAGTGCGGCTCTGACGCACCGGCAACCGGCCTGCCGCACCGGCCGCCGCCAGGTTGTCACAGATTACAGATTCGCCGCAAGCCGGAGCGGCTGCTTGCCTTTGTTGGCGCACTATAACTGCTCTGTGGTCACACTGGAAGCAGCGGCGTGAGGCGGTTTTTGTCTTGCAGCTCGTAGTGCATGCATCATGGACACAGAAAGACTCATAGAGGATGTGAGACAATACAACTTTTTGTATGATACACGCGATCCTGATTTGGAGGTGGAATACTTTTGCCCTCGATATACTCTTGATAGAAAGCTGAATTCTCAGAAATAGCGTTGTCACTGTGACGTCCATATTTTGCAATATCAACTATTGTAAGCTCGTAGTATGGATCAACGATCGCCAGGAGAAGCAGCGAAAAGAATTGTTTGTAACAGAAGAACTGGGATCCACTATCCTTCGGGCATTTTAACCATCTTTTCCGTCTACGCTTCCAAGGCAGTTCGGAAACCCCCAAAGTTCTAGAAATCCTTCTTCAGATTTCTTCCACATCTCTGTTGTAGGAGTAGGTAAATACTTGGGCTGTAGAACAGTCCATATTGCCTGGCACACTTGTTTCACAATTTCTGAGACTGTTGAACGTCCCATCCGAAAAGAAAAAGCTATGGTCTGGTGACTGTCACCTGTAGTCAAGTACCTGGAAAAGATTAAAATAAATTATGCCGATAGAACGAATAGATAAGTTAACGACCAAAGATATGTTTGTTTAAATTCAATGACAATGTTATGAATACAATGAAACAAAACAATCTCTTTTAGTAGAAAGTTCTCTCTAGCGGGACATACGGAACTAGATGTTACTACCGTTTGCTGTTTTCGTAAACACTGCAGATAAATTTATCACACCACTCGTAACTACATTGTGGGAAAGCACTTACTTCTGCCGAACCTTTCATATGATACAGCAAAACTGAAATGGAATAATTTATATGACTTCGGGAAGCACAAAGAGGCTACAAATGGTAAAATGTACCTCAAACAAATGGCTAGTCTGTGCCTTGTATCAAATGGCTTTCTCCAGTTCGTTGTGCTACCTTTTTATCAGGCGATGCAGTTCATCGAAACATTCTCGCGACATACGAAAATATTTGAAGAACCTATCTTCAAAACTATTCAAATGGCTCTGAGCACTATGGGACTTAACATCTGAGGTCATCAGTCCCCTACAACTTAGAACTACTTAAACCTAACTAACCTAAGGACATCACACACATCCATGCACGAGGCAGGATTCGAACCTGCGACCGTAGCAGTCGCGCGGTTCCGGACTGAGCGCCTAGAACCGCGAGACCATCGCGGCCGGCGAACCTATCTTCGTCAGACTCTAGTTCAATACACAGACGATGGTATTCTCCTAAGCTTTCTGTCTTGCTATTAATATCGTGCATCCAACATCTCCTGTTCTTGGTGCCGTTTCGTATCGCTAGTGCGAGTTCTTCCTCGTCCGAGCTACTCATTTTTGCACTTAAAAAAAAATGAACTCGCACAAAGATAACGCGTCCCGCGTGAAGCTTCCAAATCGTCTAACGCCAAGACAAACGCGCTACGCATGCAGGCTTAATAATGGGGTTTGGCCCCTTCCACCCTGTAACAGCTAACGCATCAAGAGTCACTGCTGCGGCCGGCCGTTGCCTGTGTGGCGTCCCTGGCCGCTGACGCGCCCGGCCTGCCGCTGCGCCGTCCGTCGCAGCGGCAGGCTGCATTCTGTCTGGCCAGGCCTTAAGTCTTTCTGTGTCCATGATGCGTGCACTACGAGCTGCAAGACAAAAACTGCCTCATGCCGCCGCTTCCAGTCTGACAAGTGACAACAGAGCAGTTGAATGCGTCAACAGAGCAGCCGCTCCGGCTTGCGGCGAATCTGTAATCTGTGACAACCCGGCGGCGGCCGGTGCGGCAGGCCGGTTGCCGGTGCGTCAGAGCCGCACTCTGTGTGACTGCCGCCATACAACAACGAGCGATTCAACAGTGCGGCCTGCCGGCTGCGGTTCAAGGCCACAGGCCGGACGGCCAGGCCGCATTCTGTCTGGCCAGGCCTTTAAAGGCCTGGTGAGACAGAACACGGCCTGCCTGCGCCGCTCACGACACAGGTGGCAAAACGCTAGTGCCACACAGGCAAAAGCGGCTGCTGTTGTTGCGTCAGCTGTCACACGGTGGACGCAGCAGAAGCGTCGTTAGCAGCTTGCATGTGTAGCGCGCTACAACGGAGCTGCCTCCCGCAGCTGCTGCCTGCACGACGCATAACGAACATTCCAACGATGCCTCCTAGCTGTTGCGTCTCAGCACCTCATGAACGAGGGCCGGTGTGCCGGATGTGGTGTTTATGCGCTTTCCCACATCCGATTAGGTGAATACCGGGCTGGTGCCCACATTCCGCCTCAATTACCCGACACACAAACATTTCGAAAATGATCCTGCATTTTCACATGGGATAAGACTAGACATAGTTATGCGGGGGTGCACAAATTTCGTCCTGGTAAAGGGGGGGGGGAGGGGGGTAACAGAAAAAGCATCCGCCAACCTCTGCCATCAATATTGCCAAATCCAGATTAACATGCCAACCCTGTGAAGATACTGGATAAAAAAAAAGAAAAAGAAGAGTTGTGTATACAGATATTTTCTACTAGTTGCTAAAGATTGTAGCAGACTTCAACAAGAAACATAAGTGAAAATTCTACTGGGTCCGTGATGTATTGCTTCAAATGGCTCTGAGCACTATGCGACTTAACTTCTGAGGTCATCAGTCGCCTAGAACTTAGAACTAATTAAACCTAACTAACCTAAGGACATCACACACATCCATGCCCGAGGCAGGATTCAAACCTGCTACCGTAGCGGTCGCTCGGTTCGATACTGTAGCACCTAGAACCGCACGGCCACTCCGGCCGGCGATGTATTGGTGAACATGTTTAGACACAGTGATGGACCCTCGTAGCAACAGGACATCACTGCGCACTGCGATTTTTAAAAGACTGCACTGCACACAGTAGTAAAAGCTGTATGAATAAAAAAAAATTCACAATGGTTGCTGCGATGTTTGGTTTCCGTAAATTATGCTTGGCATGCACGACTAATCAGTCTTGCCCTAGTTCCTCAATGTTGAAACCAAATCGATAATTTTTTTCTAAGAATCCTGCTCTTGTAAAATCTATGGTACTCTTCCCTATCACACTTGCATATAGTGGAACGTATTTACTGTTCCTTCAGAGGAAACTCGAATGTGCTGATTAAGAGTAATGGGAGAGAAGTATGCTGTAAAGCAACGATGACAGGAAACTATGAGATATGAGCGGATAGTAACAAAAACAAAAACACGGTTTTCCAGTAGCAACTGTGGTGATTTCTCTGGGCGGATGCCCATATAGTTCCTTTGCAAGGATATGGTCCACTTCCAGCCCCATCCTTTCCCATTCCATGGTTTGATTCATCGTTAATGACTTCTCCGTCGACGGACGTTGGACCCCACTCTTCCGCCCTTCTTTCATGTAGCTGTCGCAGAGCAGTAGCTATCACGAAAACAACGCAGGCCAGATGCTTTCATTCTTCAGCTGAAAACCTTATTCTGTTAGTCAAAACCTAAACTATAGAACAATACGAACAGGAAAGATAACTGTTTATAGAGATAACTACACAGTCCAAACACGGTAATGTTACTAAAAACTATGTTCGATGTCAACGTGCGAGAACCATTCGCGGACGGCAGGCGGCAGCACTATATAGCAGTGGAGGGTATGTAAAGTTTGTAGAGGGACACAGAAAACAGTGCAAATGTGGTGCTGCAGAAACAGTGCTATTTATCTGACGATGAAGCGGGCATGGCCATTGATTTTTGGGACAGGTGGAAGCATTCCTGAAACTGTTCGCGTGCCGCCGTGGCGAAAGGATACCATGCATGGCAAAATTGCGCTATCCAAAACCACCACGGTACATAGATGATAGGGGTGAACTACGGTTGTGGAGACGTGTACTACGGGACAACAGACGCGCAACTGTTTGACTATAATTTATGCTGGTCATGCGGCACTGTGCGACATGACTAAAACTTGGGACCCCACATTTCATTGCCCCAGCCCTCTATTTTTTTTTCTTTACCTCATACAGGCGGGCTGTCAGCAGCATATGACACTGTCTTCAGCCTTAAGTGGTACAATAATATGATATATAGGTGAGACAGACAATACAAGAAAAACGGCAGGCAAAAAATGTGGATACAAAAAACAATAAACATGAAGCCGTAGACGCTGGACGAGAAAAAACACTAACACTTGTTGACACGGCGCCGGATGACTGCGACGGCACACGTGAACAGTGGAGGCGTGACAGCGAAAGAACAAGAAACACAAAACGAAGGCACACACACGAGACACTGATGGCAATGATCTCCGGCGCGCGAAAGTCCACTGAGCGTGTACGAGTCCGGGGACCTGCCAAGAAAGGAGGAGGGGGGGGGGGAGAGGGAGAGGGGAGAGCAGAGATGCCATGGGCAGGGGAGATAGGGGGAAGGGAGGAAGGGGGAGGGGAAGCCTGGGGGAAGAGGGGTGGAGGAAGGGGGATGTGGGTAAAGGAAAGAAAATGGAGGGGAGGGGAGGGAGGGTACCTAAAGGAAAGGACACAGGAAGTGGGGGGGAGGATCAAAGTTGATAGGAGGGGTAGATGGAGGGGAGGAGGACATCATCAGGGAGGGGGAGCTGGCAGAAGCCACCTTGGGAGAGGGTAAGGAGGGTGGAGAGATGGAGACCGGGTGGGACGTGGGAATACAGGCGCGGCAGCAGGCAGGGGTGGGAGAGGATGGGCGAGACAAGTGGGTGAGGAGGATCGAGTTTGTGGGAGGAGTACAGGATCCGTATCCTTTCAAGGAAAAGGAGGAGGTGGGGGAACGGAATGAGATCGTACAGGATCCGCGTGGGGGAGGGGAGACGGATTCGATAGGCGAGGCGGAGAGCATGGCGTTCAAGGATTTGAAGGGATTTATAAAAGGTAGGGGGGGGGGCGGAGATCCAGGCCGGATGGGCGTAACAAAGGATAGGGCGGATGAGGGATTTCCAGCCCTCTATCTCCGGTAGAACCTATAAGAACTACTTGCCATTCTGTGCAGATTATGCCATGATGTTAAAACTGTTTTATGATGCCGACATTTCGTCGTCCTGTATTCCGAGCCTGCTCTACAATTTTATCATCTTGCCTCTGTGTGGAAAGAATGTATAAGGGGCGACCAAAATGTTTCCGTTAGAGGGCGTTGCAGCAGCGTGTATGCAACTTGGCGCGACTCCAATGCGGGTGTATAAACACCTACAGATATGCAAGGGATTAGTACCGGATGATCAAAATGTCAGTATAAATTTGAAAACTTAATAAACCACGGAATAATGTAGATACAGAGGTAAAAATTGACACACATGCTTGGAATGACATGGGGTTTTATTAGAACAAAAAAAAAAAAACAAAGTTCACAAAATGTCCGACAGATGGCGCTGGACAGCAAAACGTCAGTGACTGCGCATGACAATCGTGTATAAAAGGAGCTGTAATGAGAGAGAGAATCAATTGCACCAGCAGTCGCAGCATGTTGACGTTACCTGAAAAGGCGCTTTTAGTGAAGCTGTATTATCAGAATGGGGAATGTGCTAGTTCAGCGTTACGATCCTATCGCCATAGGAAGTGGATTCGAACGGGTAAAGGTCCGTTGACAAATGCAACTGTGGCGAGAATGATTTCGAAGTTCGAAGCCACAGTAGACGATAGACCCCGTAATGGCCGACCGAGCACAAGGCGAAATGCTGCTGAGACAGTTCGGGAAGTAATGGAGACTGTAGCGGATTCGTCTATGCACGGGGAAATCAGCGCTCGTGCAGTCGCACGTCGCACCGGCATTCCATACACTACTGTTTGGTTGGCACTGAGGCGTACCCTCCGATGCTATCCGTACAAAATCCGTCGGCATCATGAATTGTTACCTGGCGATTTAGTGAAGCGGAGGGCATTTGAGGTGTGGGCGTTTCAAAAGATGGCGGAAGATGACGATTGGTTGAGTAACTTGTTGTGGACCGATGAAGCTCATTTCACGCTCTGAGGGTCTGTCAGCGCCCACAACAGCAGAATTTGGGCTACCGAAAATCCTAGAACTGTCGTGGAAATTCCATTGCACGACGAGAAAGTCACGGTGTGGGTTGGATTTACCACATCTACCGTTATCGGGCCTTTTTTCTTCGAAGAAATGTGTGATTCTGGTTTTGTAACTGCTACCGTGACGGGTGAGAGTTACGTCGATATGTTACAGAATCACATCATCCCCAGTCTGGCTGATAAACACCTGCTGGAACGTACGATGTTTATGCAGGATGACGCTCCACCCCATATTGCTAGACGCGTGAAAGATCTCTTGCGCGCGTCTTTTGGTGATGATTGTGTGCTCAGCCACCACTTTCGTCATGCTTGGTCTCCCAGGTCCCCAGACCTCAGTCCGTCCGATTATTGGCTTTGGGGTTACCTGAAGTCGCAAGTGTATCGTGTTCGACCGACATCTCTAGGGATGTTGAAAGACAACATATGACGGCAATGCCTCACCATAACTCCGGACATGCTTTACAGTGCTGTTCACAACATTATTCCTCGACTATAACTATTGCTGAGGAATGATGGTGGACATATTGAGCATTTCCTGTAAAGAACATCATCTTTGCTTTGTCTTACTTTGTTATGCTAATTATTGCTATTCTGATCAGATGAAGCGCCATCTGTCGGGCATTTTTTGAACTTTTGTATTTTTTGGTTCTAATAAAACCCCATGTCATTCCAAGCATGTATGTCAATTTGTACCTCTCTATCTACATTATTCCGTGATTTATTCAGTTTTCAAATTTATACTGACTTTTTGATCGCCCGGTATCTTTCCGACGTGCGAGCGGTAAATGAGGCAGCGTGAACTGCCGGGCGGGGTAGCCGCGCGGTCATAGCAGCGTTGCACAGTTCGCGCTGCTCCCCCTGTCGTAGGTTCGAGTCCTCCCTCGGGCATGGGTGTGTGTATTGTCCTTAGCGTTTTAAGTTGGATTATGTAGTGTGTAAGCCTAGGTACCGATGACCTCAGCAGCTTGGTCCCATGGGGAAAAAGGAAGACGTGAACTATGGCGACGTTGTTACCAGGACCGACATGCTGTTATTCTCTTCTTGGTTGGCGAAGGACAAACGCCGGTGTGCATCTATCAGAGAATGAAGAATGTGTATGGGGCAACATGTCTGTCGAAAACTATCGGCGTGGAATGGTGCGCCAATAGCCGGTCGCGATTCGACACAAAGTGCAGGTCGATCTGGAGGCTAGAGCATCATCCAAGAGACACTTGAGCACCCGCTCTGTATTCCTGACCTGTCCCCATGTGATTATCACGCCTTCGTTCCCTTAAAGAAAGCCTTGAAGGGTCGACGATTCGTGTCTGAAGAGGATGTGCAGTAGGCAGTTACTGATTCTTCACGCAGCAGGACACGGTATTTTACTAAACGAGTATCTTCCAACCTGGTGCGTTGGTGGGTTGATTATCTCAATGCTCGGGGCGATTTTGCCTGATTGGCTTACCGGGTCTGGTCTGTGCGGCCTTCGAACGGAAATTTTTTGATCGCCCCTTGTATAATGTACGACGCAGTTCCTTATTTATATGTGTTTAGGCTACAGAACGATTAACAGAACGGTTATTAGTGCTTTTTCTCGTTTACGGTTACCTCTCTTGCGGAAAAAAATAATTTTTTTTATATGAAACTTAACATTCCCATTCAATGGAGAAATGGGCAGTTTTTGAACTCCCACAGTTCTGCTCTGTGTAGCAAGTCATAATATTGTTGTGAATAGTTTGCTTGTTTATTTTCTATAAATTCTTTAATCTACTTCCGTATCAAAAGTAATCATGTAATGTACTATTCCAACTCTATTCTAATACGCGGAATACGATGTGTCTGGTAGCTCTGAAACACGACTGCTCAATAAGAATACACACGAAAAGACCGGCAGTCAAACGTCACTCGTGCGATTCAGTTGTTGTCAGTTGGTGACACAAGTATCGGCGACAGTATTTCGCTCACGGTTTCTTTCATCATACACAAAACTTCAGTAGGTAGTTCTCATCTCTGCGGAAATTGTCAGTCGGCGCCTTTTATTTCGTTAATTATCAGTAAGGGCACAAAACATGTAGAATATATTTTATTTTGTACTCTATTATGTCGAATCACCGCCTTGAAAACTTTTATTTACGTATCGCCTTTGTCAATACATCGGGTACCACGGTGTGCTGTTCGCAATTCAGTATGACGTAACGTATTGCCGCCAATCGAATTCGCTGTTGATCCTCAGACTTTGCCCCCTCGTACAGTCAGCTGTTTGGTAGTGCGGGAGAAGGACGCCGTGCGCCGTGTGTCTGCGTTTCAAGTGTTAGCATGAAGTGAACTTTTCCAGGGATTTAGTAATTATCTAAAAGTCCAGATGAACGTGTGTGCTCTACAGGTACATGCGAAAGACACTAAGAAAATTTAATGACGAGGAGAGTCGACGGGCACGATGTTCAGTTTGAATATGCTGTATTTAAAAGAATACCTGTACGGATTCGGCGACTATATAGGGTTTGAAAAATGGTCCGAGACTATATCAACAGTCGTACATCGGAATCTGGTTTGTACTTCATGTTCATATGTTATGCAATGTTGACGATTACTAACAAAAATGCTCACTTCACTCACATCAATTAAATGTCACTGAGTAAAGATACTGGTACAATTTAGTTGAATTGTAAGCTTCTTCATTAAAGAGGTAGTATAATGTCCTTCCTATTCGTAAATTACTTTGATGGCGTTGAAGATATATATGTGTGAAGAAGATTGTTTTCGAGATGAAATATTTGTCTATATGTAAGGGATTATGTTTTAAAACCCAGAATCATGCCATTCAGACCTAACGCCATAAAGTGTAACTGATTAATATATGCAGACCACATCTGTGAAGCACAGTTGTTGCCGAGTTTCTGATGTAAGTTTTTATCCTGTTGTGTGACACGTAAGGTGTTTTGGCAGAGGCAGCAGATACAAATAAGCAAATCAGATGTACGCTCATAAATGTGAGTGAGTGATGACAGTTTAGTACTTTTCATCCAATATCACACACAAGAGTGAACAAAGTATTGTATTATTGATTATATGTAAAGCTGAAGTGCATGTTTGCTATAATAAAACACCCGTAATTCCTTAGGACAAGAGTGTTGCCAGTAGGATAAACAAGTTATGTTTGGAGAAGTTCAAAAAACAAACAAAACCTGCAGTTATATGTCAGGACACATGGACAGAACAGAAATTGTTGGGTACCCACTTTGTGCTTGTGATATTATTTCTAAACAAATAAAATGTTAACACAAAGGTGCCCTTCGTTATGTGATTATGTGCTCGTTTTTATTTGGCTGCCAAATGACCTGTAGAAAGCAACTCTGTGAATTGCACAAGACATTCAAGCTGATTGTTTTCATTGCACTGCCAAACATCATTTGGACATTAACTCTGTGTTCTGCACAAGATACTTGAGGTGTGAACAGTGGAACTGTTTTGAAGCATAAAGAGATTCCCCTTTCTTATAATTATTCTGTTGATGTCATGTTCACTATATCAGGACGGTTTTCATCAACTTATTGGTTAAAGTATGGTACTGGACCCACCACCCTGAAATCTTGGTTGTAGTGACACACTGATGTGTACACAGCTCGAGGTCTAGTTTAGGTTGGAAGTGACAGTTTGGTTGTGAGTTGGCAAAGCCAGTGAATGTGAAAGTCAAATAAAGTTTGTGGTAACAATTTGACCAGTAATGAAGCTTAATGTTTACATATGTGATGTATTGAAAAGGGGGGGGGTCCATTATGTAAATGTATCACACGATCCCTAAAACTCTAGGCACGCAAAACAGTTGTATTTAATTACATTGCAGTTTGTCACATGTGAAATCTGGCCTGAATTTGCCACAAAACTCAAAAGCAATTCTGTTGACAGCACAACATTCTGCAAAATTTATTATGAAAACCTATTTGGAATCTGGGGAGGTGGGGGGGGGGGGGGTGGATGTATTACTGAAATTGAGCTATGCTACAGATTATAGATCAGTCTGTCACCACAGCCAACATTTTATTTATTTATTTTTGTGGGGGGGGGGGGGCTGTGGCACTATTACTGTCACCTGGAATCCTTGATGAATTGAACAAATTCTTTATTTACAAGTACCCTGCTGTTAATGGAATGTTAAACTGTGAGAAAGAAAGGCAAAAAAATATCTGTGTAACAGGAGCAGGACTATATAAACATGACATTGATAAGTTTCTATACACAGTGTGTGATTTTGAGCTGTGCACCAGAGGATACGTATGAAACTGCAGGTTTCGTAAATATATTTTGTGCAGGGGTATGTCAGGGAAATAAATGAGTTGAAGAGGACATGATATTAGGAACAGGACCTGCAAGCTCAAGCTTTCTGACAGATGTATTCCATGTATCTTATTTGTGCCCAGCTCCAGTCTGGGCAGTTTAATTGTGGAAACCTTTGCAGGGCTGAGAAAGGTCTTAGAGCTGTGCCAGTCTCCAACATTTGCAGTATGAACCTGTTATCAGAGAAAGTTGTCATCTATTACAGGAGATTTTGGTTGGAGCTCTTTAACAGAGATCGGTGACAGAATACTCCACCAAAAGGTGGTAAGGCTAAATTTTCTCTGTACCACTGCTACCGACAAGCTGCTGTTCACATGAACAAATAGCCAAGCTAGCTAAGTGATGCAAATAACACCATCATTGATTAGGGGTGAATTGGAAGATGATTGTATTGTGTGATATAATATACTAATATAATGGTGGTGTGTGGCTGTTGCAGAAGACAAACTATTGTTGTTGGGCCAATGGCAAAGTTTGTGCAGATGGTGTATGATCATGGGCTGTGTTTTGTTTTTTGATCTTTTACTGTTAGTTTTGGTCGATAACTGAATCATATTGTGAATATGTTCTCACATTTTAGACATTGGCGTGGATGCCACACAGTAGCAACAGTTTGATAGCTAACATTTTCTCTGTATGCACATGATTATGCTTCACAAAGCAGGCTCCAGTACATTATGATATCAAGAAAATAAGATGGATGTGGTGGACAAAAAGCAAAATAATTCAGATCCTTCTAAAATGGGGACAAGTACTTCTTACCAGTATAGTTAATAGGGCAGAGAAACCCCACACACTGGCCAGTATGAATTGTATTGCAACACCTGATAATAGGAGGAAACTTTGTGCCAGAATAGGACAGGAACCCAAGACTGCTGTGAACAGGCAGCTCAGTACCTACTAAGTCATGTGGGCAGATCTGCAGCTAATCTCACACCTGCAATATATCAATGATTTTCATTTTTTAGTACCATTTTGCAGTGTTGTATAAAAGATCTACAAAATTAGAAATTTTAAAAGGAAAGCAGAGGTAAATAGAACCTGTGAGCAGAGCCATGCGAGTGCATGTACAGCTCATTTAATAAAACATTGCCCACTGAAGATAAACCTTTTATCAAATTTGTTTCTAAAGTTAGCTGCTTGTTTTTACACCTTAAAAGATTTTCATTCATGTAACATGCTGTAGCACTCAAATTGAGAGCCAGCTCCAATTGAGGGATACTTATCTTTTCATTTGTAATGTTAAGAAACTTTCCTGCTGTAACACACAGTAGCAGTGAAGGATGGGATTTCGTCCGACAACAGTGGAAGTTATTTATCCATGGAGAAGTAGGAGTGTTCTTTAAGACCTATCCCAATCTTTAACAAAATATCATTCAAAGAGTAGTATTGTGTCTTTAGTCACTTCTTGTTCTAAAGTGGAGGAGGAATTGTGCCCCATTATCCTTGCAGAAAAGAACTTGGGATGGATAGTCAGCTCTACTGTGTACTGGATTCTAGAAACCAAAATCTGAAGATCCTTGTGGTATGACTTTCTGAGCCAGGTTAATTGACGCCTACCACATCACTCTGCCTTCTCACAACCAGCCCTCCACCTGTCTACCTAAACTAGACCTTACTCTGTGCTACCAATCTGTCTGTTGCCACTACTGAGATTCGGTATTCACATTCATTGGCTTCACCTACTCATGACTGAGCTGAAGCCATTCGGCCTAGCCTCAACCTAGGGCTACACTACAGAGCAGCCTGTCAGCACAAGATACATTGGTACAAAATATTATAAATGCAAAACAAATATTGTCATTATTATGTTTGCTCAGGTATGATGTGACATACCAAGTAACATTTATATCATGGGTCAAACCCAACATCCCGTTTAGTTTGCTCCAATGTTGTTGTTGTTGTTGTTGTTGTTGTGGTCTTCAGTCCTGAGACTGGTTTGATGCAGCTCTCCATGCTACTCTATCATGTGCAAGCTTCTTCATCTCCCAGTACCTACTGCAACCTACATCCTTCTGAATCTGCATAGTGTATTGATCTCTTGGTCTCCCTCTACGATTTTTACCCTCCACGCTGCCCTCCAATGCTAAATTTGTGATCCCTTGATGCCTCAAAACATGTCCTACCAACCAATCCCTTCTTCTAGTCAAGTTGTGCCACAAACTTCTCTTCTCCCCAATCCTATTCAATACCTCCTCATTAGTTACGTGATCTACCCACCTTATCTTCAGCATTCTTCTGTAGCACCACATTTCGAAAGCTTCTATTCTCTTCTTGTCCAAACTATTTATCGTCCATGTTTCACTTCCATACATGGCTACACTCCATACAAATACTTTCAGAAACGACTTCCTGACACTTAAATCTATACTCGATGTTAACAAATTTCTCTTCTTCAGAAACGATTTCCTTGCCATTGCCAGTCTACATTTTATATCCTCTCTACTTCGACCATCATCAGTTATTTTACTCCCTAAATAGCAAAACTCCTTTACTACTTTAAGTGTCTCCTTTCCTAATCTAATCCCCTCAGCATCACCCGATTTAATTTGACTACATTCCATTATCCTCGTTTTGCTTTTGTTGATGTTTATCTTATATCCTCCTTTCAAGACACTGTCCATTCCGTTCAACTGCTCTTCCAAGTCCTTTGCTGTCTCTGACAGAATCACAATGTCATCGGCGAACCTCAAAGTTCTTACTTCTTCTCCATGAATTTTAATACCTACTCCGAATTTTTCTTTTGTTTCCTTTACTGATTGCTCAATATACAGATTGAATAACATCGGGGAGAGGCTACAACCCTGTCTCACTCCTTTCCCAACCACTGCTTCCCTTTCATGCCCCTCGACTCTTATAACTGCCACCTGCTTTCTGTACAAATTGTAAATAGCCTTTCGCTCCCTGTATTTTACCCCTGCCACCTTCAGAATTCGAAAGAGAGTATTCCAGTCAACACTGTCAAAAGCTTTCTCTAAGTCTACAAATGTTAGAAACGTAGGTTTGCCTTTTCTTAATCTTTCTTCTAAGATAAGTCGTAAGGTTAGTATTGCCTCACGTGTTCCAACATTTCTACGGAATCCAAACTGATCTTCCCCGAGGTCCGCTTCTACCAGTTTTTCCATTTGTCTGTAAAGAATTCGAGTTAGTATTTTGCAGCTGTGACTTATTAAACTGATAGTTCGGTAATTTTCACATCTGTCAACACCTGCTTTCTCTGGTATTGGAATTATTATATTCTTCTTGAAGTCTGTGGGTATTTCGCCTGTCTCGTACATCTTGCTCACCAGATGGTAGAGTTTTGTCATGACTGGCTCTCCCAAGGCCATCAGTAGTTCTAATGGAATGTTGTCTACTCCCGGGGCCTTGTTTCGACTCAGGTCTTTCAGTGCTCTGTCAAACTCTTCACGCAGTATCTTATCTCCCATTTCATCTTCATCTACATCCTCTTCCATTTCCATAATATTGTCCTCAAGTACGTCGCCCTTGTATAAACCCTCTATATACTCCTTCCACCTTTCTGCCTTCCCTTCTTTGCTTAGAACTGGGTTGCCATCTGACCTCTTGATATTCATACAAGTGGTTTTCTTCTCTCCAAAGGTCTCTTTAATTTTCCTGTAGGCGGTATCTATCTTACCCCTAGTGAGACAAGCCTCTACATCCTTACATTTGTCCTCTAGCCATCCCTGCTTAGCCATTTTGCACTTTCTGTCGATCTCATTTTTGAGACGTTTGTATTCCATTTTGCCTGCTTCATTTACTGCATTTTTATATTTTCTCCTTGCATCAATTAAATTCAATAGTTCTTCTGTTACCCAAGGATTTCTATTACCCTCGTCTTTTTACCTACTTGATCCTCTGCTGCCTTCACTACTTCATCCCTCAGAGCTACCCATTCTTCTTCTACTGTATTCCCCCATTCCTGTCAATTGTTCCCTTATGCTCTCCCTGAAACTCTCTACAACCTCTGGTTCTTTCAGTTTATCCAGGTCCCATCTCCTTAAATTCCCACCTTTTTGCAGTTTCTTCAGTTTCAATCTGCAGTTCATAACCAATAGATTGTGGTCATAATCCACATCTGCCCCTGGAAATGTCTTACAATTTAAAACCTGGTTCCTAAATCTCTGTCTTACCATTATATAATCAATCTGATACCTTTTAGTACCTCCAGGGTTCTTCCAGGTATACAACTTTCTTTAATGATTCTTGAACCAAGTGTTAGCTATGATTAAGTTATGCTCTGTGCAAAATTCTACAAGGCGGCTTCCTCTTTCATTTCTTCCCCCCAATCCATATTCACCTACTATGTTTCCTTCTCTCCCTTTTCCTACTGACGAATTCCAGTCACCCATGACTATTAAATTTTCGTCTCCCTTCACTACCTGAATAATTTCTTTTATCTCGTCATACATTTCATCAATTTCTTCATCATGTGCAGAGCTAGTTGGCATATAAACTTGTAGTACTGTAGTAGGCGTGGGCTTCGTATGTATCTTGGCCACAATAATGCGTTCACTATGCTGTTTGTAGTAGCTAACCCGCACTCCTATTTTTTTATTCATTATTAAACCTACTCCTGCATTACCCCTATTTGATTTTGTATTTATAACCCTGTAATCACCTGACCAAAAGTCTTGTTCCTGCTGCCACCGAACTTCACTAATTCCCACTATATCTAACTTTAACCTATCCATTTCCCTTTTTAAATTTTCTAACCTACCTGCCCGATTAAGGGATCTGACATTCCACGCTCCGATCCGTAGAATGCCAGTTTTCTTTCTCCTGATAACGACGTCCTCTTGAGTAGTACCCGCCCGTAGATCCAAATGAGTTTGCTCCAACTGATCCACATTTGAGGCCTACTGATGACAGTGCTATTGATGAGATACACGAGTGATGTGTCATCACAGTTCAGGTGAAGACAGTCTAGTAAGAGATTATTATGGGTCATCAACAACAAAGATTACTGTACAGGAAAGCTACTGATTTCAGATATGAGCATTTTATTGGTGACAGTGATTTAACTACATTAGAAATGGTTACGGATACTGCAATGCCTGTTATGATTCAAACGTTTCTGTTTAACTCTGTCATTTGTCTTATCCTCGAAGGCTGATTTTATATTTTGATGTCACTCATTTTAAGCTTTTCTTTCCAATGTTCCATTTTTATGAATGCGGTTCAAGGGGAGGGTTTTAGAAATTGGCTTGTTTTTCTCATTATTCTTGACTTCTTAAAGTAATTCACTTATCATTAATTTTAGGGGGTTAGTTATACTGTTGTTTTGCTGTCCTAAGCTTATAACTTAGGACAGCAAGGCAATGTACTACAATAATAATTGTCACCATCTGCAGTTTCATCAAATCTGAGAAATTTCTCTTTGTGATGGTACAATCGTATCGGCCCTGGAGTGTCGGGACATTTGCTACTTTTCTGCCTTCTCAAAATTAATTAATTTTGTAGTGTGTCATTTTCTGGGCTGTGTTTTCATCTTCAAACAGTTAACTAATGTTCAGGGGACCTGTCCCAGTTCTGATGAAGATCCAGAGCTCGGTCCAGAGACGAATTCATGCTTCCACTCCAGTTCGTGTAGCCTATGTGTAATTCACGACATGGAGAACATAGGATTAGATTAGAACAGATTAGATTAGATTACCTTAGATCAGATTATGGATTGCATTGTCTTGTAGTATCTAGTGAATTGTCAGTTTATTTAGATAATTTGTTACCGCCTAGACAAGAAAATTTTCTCAGATCGTCTTATGGAATCTCTAATGCTGTTGGGTTGTGTGTTTCAGTTCATGTTCCAAGTGGTAACTGTCCTGCTCATTCTCTATGCAATTCAGATAATTCTAAACTATGTTCGAGACTGGAGCAACAAGGGTAAGTGTGTGTGTTTTATTGCAATGCATTCTTACAGTGGTTACTCTCTTTCCATTTTTGAGTTGTGGTTGTATAGTGTGTGTTAAAACCATTTCCTTTACTTCTCTTTTGAATAACAGGGTGTCATTAGAGAGAGAGTGCACAAAACCAGTTTTGGTAATATTAAATGTTTATGTACAAAAAGTTCTTCTTTGAATACTCAGATAATTATGGCACACATGCAGAATGTTTTGACAACAGAGAAACTTGTCACCCATCACACTGTTCCCCTGATGCTTGGATGCTGGCTGTTTGTGTGTGAACGTTTTGCACTGGACATATTCCTGAAAAACTAAAGAATTAAATTAACTTTCACTTTAAAGCATTGCAAATAATAGTTGTGTTTACCTAGGCCGTATTTCAAATTTTTTGAAAAGGATGATAATAGTGATGATATTTTGAGGTAATTTTACAATTACTAATGGGTATGCTAAAAACAGATTTGAGAAGAAAATGAAAATGGGGAACATAGAAATAGTCTGACTAACAAAATTGCTGATGGAAATTACTGTAGCTGTAGGCAGGAAAATTGTTTAGAAGGGAAGTAGTGAAGTAGTAGAAAAGAATTTTACAACTTAGATAACTATGCTAACATAGATTAATATTTTTAAGAATAAGAAATTAAATATTGTAGAACCCATGTTGGTACTGTCTGCCAAACTGCAGATATTTTTCTTTAACTGACAATTAATTTGTTACACCTGAAAAGAAAAAGTTTATTTGGTAAAATCGCACCTCTCTTACTGAGAGCTTTTGTTCCAGTGGGTTTGTGGTAGATGTGGTTACTCATTTTGTAGTGTATGAATTTTTTGATGTTCTTAACGTATCTGTGTTTCATCTTTCATTAGCAGATGTCCTAAACAGATTTTGTATCATGAGTTTCTCTTCAAAACGTTAATATTTTATGTTATCTCACAATTGTGCGGGTTTCATCATCACTCTGTTGTGCAGTTTATTCTAGAGGTTAGCCTAAATCCAAAGTGGTGATGCAGCAGTTAAGACAAGAGAGTCAGAATACCTTTCTGGATGTCTTGAGTTAGATTTCCATACTTTCTCTAAATGAGGAAATGTGTGTGAAATTTTATGGGACTTAACTGCTAAGGTCATCAGTCCCTAAGCTTACACACTACTTAACCTAAATTATCCTAAGGACGAACACACACACACCCATGCCCGAGGGAGGACTCGAACCTCCGCTGGGACCACCCACACAGTCCATGACTGCAGCGCCTTAGACCGCTCGGCTAATCCCGTGCGACTTTCCCTAAATGACTTATATGATTATTATGATATTTCCTTACACAGACAATTGCTGATTCATACCTGTAATGCTTTTCTAGATCAACCATTGGTGTCTAATGTCCTTGATGATTTAATTCTTAATGTTCCTTTGTTAAAACCATTTCCTTTACGTCTCTTTTGAATAACAGAGTGTCATTAGAGATAGTGCACAAAACCAGTTGGGGGAAGGAAATTGAAAGGAACTATCATGACATTTGATTTAATCAATTTAGTGAAACCATGGAACACCTAAATCTGGATGGCCCCAAATGTAATTTAATAAGGTCCTCCAAAATGGAAGTCCAGTTCTCAACCATTGCACCACCTTTCTCATTAATTCTCTTTGATGCAAACAGTATCAAATTTTTATGTGTAAACACAGTTTCACCAAACTGTCATGGTGATAAGGAAATGTTAACATCCTTTACAACATCTGGTTGAACACTATCATAACATATCCTTTTGTTGTTCAGAAAGGAATATGATGTCAATGGGGGGGGGGGGGTGATATTTACTCAACCTTTACCCTTATTTCAGTTGCATGTGGTAATCAGCTAATACTAAACAGCGAGCATCTCATAGAACTCAAATAATGATGGTTGAGAATGGGTTTCGTGAGTCTGGGTTCCCGAGTTTGTGTCTGATGAGTGTTCTTATGTTCTATTTCTTTGAAGAAAATGACTTTGTGACTCAGAATCTGATCTTTGCATGTTTTACTATTTCCTATTACTTTTTTCCCACTTATTTAATGAGCAGTTGCTTTCACTGACCTGTGTAGTTTTTCTCACTGCCACTCAGTAGTCTCCAATAACAACTCATATGCATATAAAAACAGCAGTCACAATATAATATCTGAAATCTTGTGCACTTCGTAAAAATTTTATCCAAATTCTTAAACTGCTGTAAAATTCCATTAATGGGTTCAGTATCATCATGATATCCTCTGGCAATTTCTCTTTACCTCATATTTGTTTGTGTATTTTTGTTGTTCTTACCCATAAGACATTAGGCAGATGAAATATGAGGAAGTTGTGATTATGACTCACAGAGTCATATATATTAATGTGGTTATGGAAAGACTGGTGAAATGTAAATTAAGGAAGGGGTAAAAGTAACAACTCATCATATATTTGAGATGTTCAGTAACTGATATGCACATAACATTGTCAGTCTCATTTCAGTGCCTATCAATGACTCAGCACCTCAATTATATGGTGAGTTGTTGCATTTACTATTTCCATTATTTGCAGTCACAATTTACAGTGAAGTAAGTGTAAACTGCCACAAAAATCACATCCAGATGTTAGTATTCTATAGGATGGCTGGACAAGAGAAAATATAAAAAAAATTCACTGCTGTTCATCCTGTAAACATTTGTTGTTGTAGTGTAGTTTTCTGTTTTCATTATATTTAGTTTGCAAGTTGTTATGAATTTTTGTTCTTGCATATTTCTTGATATATGTGAGCTCTTTGAGAGATACCATAACAGAATATGTGTTTTAAGAGGAAGGTACTACACAATATATTATACACACAGTCTTAAACACCGAGCGAGGTGGCGCAGTGGTTAGCACACTAGACTTGCATTTGGGAGGACGACAGTTCATTCCCGCGTCCGGCCATCCTGACTTAGGTTTTCCGTGATTTCCCTAAATTGCTCCAGGCAAATGCTGGGATGGTTCCTTCGAAAGGGCACGGTCGACTTCCTTCTCCATCCTTCCCTAATCCGATGAGACCGATGACATTGCTGTTTGGTCTCCTCCCCAAAACAACCCTGAAACTTATTTGATTTTTCAACTGTCACTTATTAAAATAACTCTTTGTTTGCAGATTTGCCAGAGGCAAGACGGTCTGGAAAGCGCTTCAGGAAAAGGGACAAGATGATGTACTACGGCAGGAAAATTATGAGAAAGGTCAGATGATTTTCCACAGAATAAATAACACTTTCCCCATGTTACTGTTTGATACTGAGCTATAAGAGCACTTTGTAAAAACTTTCAATTCATCGAGTACCTTTGCCTTTCAGCATGATTGTGAAAAACTTTATACTCAGAAGTCAGTACAGTCAGTCAGTACAGTCAGTCAGTACAGTCAGTCAGTACAGTCAGTCAGTACAGTCAGTCAGTACAGTCAGTCAGTACAGTCAGTCAGTCAGTACAGTCAGTCAGTACAGTCAGTCAGTACAGTCAGTCAGTACAGTCAGTCAGTACAGTCAGTCAGTACAGTCAGTCAGTACAGTCAGTCAGTACAGTCAGTCAGTACAGTCAGTCAGTACAGTCAGTCAGTACAGTCAGTCAGTACAGTCAGTCAGTACAGTCAGTCAGTACAGTCAGTCAGTACAGTCAGTCAGTACAGTCAGTCAGTACAGTCAGTCAGTACAGTCAGTCAGTACAGTCAGTCAGTACAGTCAGTCAGTACAGTCAGTCAGTACAGTCAGTCAGTACAGTCAGTCAGTACAGTCAGTCAGTACAGTCAGTCAGTACAGTCAGTCAGTACAGTCAGTCAGTACAGTCAGTCAGTACAGTCAGTCAGTACAGTCAGTCAGTACAGTCAGTCAGTACAGTCAGTCAGTACAGTCAGTCAGTACAGTCAGTCAGTACAGTCAGTCAGTACAGTCAGTCAGTACAGTCAGTCAGTACAGTCAGTCAGTACAGTCAGTCAGTACAGTCAGTCAGTACAGTCAGTCAGTACAGTCAGTCAGTACAGTCAGTCAGTACAGTCAGTCAGTACAGTCAGTCAGTACAGTCAGTCAGTACAGTCAGTCAGTACAGTCAGTCAGTACAGTCAGTCAGTACAGTCAGTCAGTACAGTCAGTCAGTACAGTCAGTCAGTACAGTCAGTCAGTACAGTCAGTCAGTACAGTCAGTCAGTACAGTCAGTCAGTACAGTCAGTCAGTACAGTCAGTCAGTACAGTCAGTCAGTACAGTCAGTCAGTACAGTCAGTCAGTACAGTCAGTCAGTACAGTCAGTCAGTACAGTCAGTCAGTACAGTCAGTCAGTACAGTCAGTCAGTACAGTCAGTCAGTACAGTCAGTCAGTACAGTCAGTCAGTACAGTCAGTCAGTACAGTCAGTCAGTCAGTCAGTACAGTCAGTCAGTCAGTACAGTCAGTCAGTCAGTACAGTCAGTCAGTCAGTACAGTCAGTCAGTCAGTACAGTCAGTCAGTCAGTACAGTCAGTCAGTCAGTACAGTCAGTCAGTCAGTACAGTCAGTCAGTCAGTACAGTCAGTCAGTCAGTACAGTCAGTCAGTCAGTACAGTCAGTCAGTCAGTACAGTCAGTCAGTCAGTACAGTCAGTCAGTCAGTACAGTCAGTCAGTCAGTACAGTCAGTCAGTCAGTACAGTCAGTCAGTCAGTACAGTCAGTCAGTCAGTACAGTCAGTCAGTCAGTACAGTCAGTCAGTCAGTCAGTACAGTCAGTCAGTCAGTACAGTCAGTCAGTCAGTACAGTCAGTCAGTCAGTACAGTCAGTCAGTCAGTACAGTCAGTCAGTCAGTACAGTCAGTCAGTCAGTACAGTCAGTCAGTCAGTACAGTCAGTCAGTCAGTACAGTCAGTCAGTCAGTACAGTCAGTCAGTCAGTCAGTCAGTACAGTCAGTCAGTCAGTACAGTCAGTCAGTCAGTACAGTCAGTCAGTCAGTCAGTCAGTACAGTCAGTCAGTCAGTACAGTCAGTCAGTACAGTCAGTCAGTACAGTCAGTCAGTCAGTACAGTCAGTCAGTCAGTACAGTCAGTCAGTCAGTACAGTCAGTCAGTCAGTACAGTCAGTCAGTACAGTCAGTCAGTCAGTACAGTCAGTACAGTCAGTCAGTACAGTCAGTCAGTCAGTCAGTCAGTCAGTCAGTCAGTCAGTCAGTCAGTCAGTCAGTCAGTCAGTCAGTCAGTCAGTCAGTCAGTCAGTCAGTCAGTCAGTCAGTCAGTCAGTACAGTCAGTCAGTCAGTCAGTCAGTCAGTACAGTCAGTCAGTACAGTCAGTCAGTACAGTCAGTCAGTCCAGTCAGTCAGTCCAGTCAGTCAGTCAGTCAGTCAGTACAGTCAGTCAGTACAGTCAGTCAGTACAGTCAGTCAGTACAGTCAGTCAGTACAGTCAGTCAGTACAGTCAGTCAGTCAGTACAGTCAGTCAGTCAGTACAGTCAGTCAGTCAGTACAGTCAGTCAGTCAGTACAGTCAGTCAGTCAGTACAGTCAGTCAGTACAGTCAGTCAGTCCAGTCAGTCAGTCAGTCAGTCAGTCAGTCAGTCAGTCAGTCAGTCAGTCAGTCAGTCAGTCAGTCAGTCAGTCAGTCAGTCAGTCAGTCAGTCAGTCAGTCAGTCAGTCAGTCAGTCAGTCAGTCAGTCAGTCAGTCAGTCAGTCAGTCAGTCAGTCAGTCAGTCAGTACAGTCAGTCTCTGTCCTGTGTTTTATGGGCAGTGCAGCAACCATGAACAGCTTTCTTGGCAAATTCTTAGTTAATGAATTTTTCATTGTCTTTCTCTGCTTTGTGTGCTAGGAAGTGTGCATATATTCGTTGTGTGGGGTGACCACCTTGTTGGATGCTTTTGCCATGTAGCGTTGTAGAAGGTGTATCAAAATTATGTTCATGATTTCAGAAATTTGAAATTAAATAAGAAAGTGCATTATAATAATGCCAGTATTGGTGTACAGGGAGACTCATTTTTTTTTCCTTTACAAATGTTCAATTTGTACACCACATATCACATGGCTTACATCGAACTGACAAAAACTGTCTGAATCCAATTAGCTGCAACAATTTATGACTGTTGGGTTTACACTTCCCGTGTGACAGCAGCAACTGAAAACTTTCACGAGCCACTGTGTTTGTCCATTCATTGGTAGCATATGTAGCAGGAGCAGTGAAAAAGAGATCTGGCCACAAGCAGAGTGTTTATAGCTATCAGTGCTCTTGATGTTTGTATAAATTGCATAATTTCTAGATCCAATTTTTAGTAGGTCCATTAGCTGATACTTCAGAAATGCTGTAATTGTTTAAAAACTGAGTTGCATTTGTAAGTGAAACTTTGACACTCGATGATATAGCCTAGAACTTAGTATACTACAGAAGACAGTTTGGTAGCTGTTATTGAAATGTCTGACAATGAAGAACCAGGAACACAATTTTTTCTCATCCTATATTTATGTTACGCTGAAGATGGGAGTTGATCGGGTAGCACCTGAGTATGTATTAAGGACCTTAACTATGGGGAGCAGTTCAAATGCATTTAACTCTTTAACTGCTAGTGAAATATATATCCACGCGCAGTCATCATACCTCTAGTGCTAACAATGTATATATTCGATAGGAGCTGAGTGTGCCACTAGAGCTAATGCCAAATATATGTATTTTGTGGTTTTCTTAATAAATGATAGTGACGTAATACTCTGTTGTAACTCTACAGGTAGTTTGTGGGATTACTAATTGTTCCTCCATGTGACTCACATGGCAGGAGCTGCAGTTTGTCGATCTTGTGGCCTGCTGTGTATTGTTCCATTGTATTTGAAAATGTGTGTGTGTGTTGTCTGAGGAGGAAATAGGATATATTCTCACAGAAAGTTGTAGTGAGAGTTAGTTTTGTCACTCTTTGTCTGAAACTGAGTACGCTGTGCCTCTTCATTCTTGTCCTCCGATGCCTTAGGGGCTGGAAAGCTGCTTTTCTCATTGCGTAACTTCATCTTCTAGAAGTGCTACTGACAGTGATAATAGAGATTAAGATAACGTGCCCCAGTGAAGAAAGGCAACTTTGTGGAAAAATTTCATGGTACAGAAAAGAGCTGAAACTCAGGGTTTACAATTTTGACACAGCACATTCAGATGTGACTCCTATAATTCTGGAAAACCCTTGTGCATTACAAGTTTATCAGACATCTTTGCAGAGAAATTAGTCTCAATTATTGTAGATAAGATTAACAGATCCTGCGTGGTGCAAAGTACTTCTATTTATGAGAGAAGCTGTTTGAGGGGCTGGAAAGATATGTATATAGCAGAAATGTATTGTTTCCTGGCAGTAACTCATCTCAAGTCGACAACTGAAATCTTGAAATGTTCTGGATATTGATCTAATGATCCTCTCTCATATCTCCAATTTCTGGTGAAATAATGTAACATGACAGATATGTATGGTTACACCGAATGCTGCATTTTTGCAATAACAGTGTTCACACTCAAGATTATAAGCTGTACAAAATAATATCAGAAAAAGCTCATCCATTATGGATGTTTAAGATCAGTTGTTTCTTGCCTGAGAGGGTTAGTTCAGAAGAGCACTCACTAGATTCCAGAAAGCTTGTATTGTTCAAGGAATGCTTGGCTTACAAACAGTACATTCCATCTAAAAGATGACTTTTAGTATAAAAATATTTGTTCAGTGTGAGTGTGAAATAGAATTTATGCTTGACTTTCTAGTTTTTAATGGTGCAAAGTGTGACATCGTAGTCAGTGAAGACTATTTGGGAATTACTGGCAATATTGTGACAACACTATAGGAACCTTATTTGGGGAGAGGGCACATACCATATGTGAATTGTTTTCATGAAAGAGGAACAAATGCTGTAGTTACAGTTCACATGAACATGGAAGGTGTGCTAAAATTTGAAGCCAAAATGCAAAGAGGGGAGAGAGAATTTGGGTCGACAGACACTGTGATGGCTTTGAATAAGAGAGATGATTTGTGTGTTGAAGACATGGCATACCGCTGAAATGAAATCAGCAGGGAAAGTAGACAACAAAACTAGTACTGAAAAATTTAAACCACAATGTGCATTGGATTACAGCAGTGGACAAATGCAGCATGCTACTTAGCTCAGTGGAATGAGTTCACAAAACACATAAATGGTACAAAAAACTGTTTTTTTTTCTTATTACTTAGGCATGTGTGTGTTAAAGTCCCACATTTTTTACAAGGTTTGCACTGGAAAGAATACTTCAGTTATCAAATTTCATGTCAGCCTCATTAGAGTGATTTTAGAGACATGCCATCAAGAAATGAAAATACCAGAAGATTGTTGATCAGGCAAGGAAAATAAAGTGTGGCTTTGAGAAAGACACTTTCCAAGCAACAGTGAACTGTCAGTGAAACAATGTGGACTTGTAAAGAGATTCATCATATGCAGCAAGAACAAATAATAAAAGAAACTGCGTTACTCTAAACAGTATGATGTGGGGCTGTGTGCTGTATCTTGTTTTGAAATATATCACACAAAAGCTCTTTCTGAAATGTTCCTCTTTGTAATATTATCTAGTTTTCAGAAATTCAGCAATAAAGAATATAAAGATTGCACTTTATTTTAAGAGCTCATTGGTGAGAATAAATACAATGCGCAGCATGGTAGGCACTGCCACATGGAGTGGTCCAACTGTACATGGATGTGTGCACTGTTGTGGCACACTCTGCATGAATTGGTTTTAAGTAATTCCTTGCATTTCTGACACAGACAGTGGGAACAAAATGTGGTTTTTGCACTACTGTCTGATCTGAGCTAGTGCTCTAATCCTTTATGAACTTGTTATTGGCAAAGCATTAGTGTTACTGTGTTCACTCAACTCTTTCTTTCTTGTGGACATTTTTTTTTTCTTTCTTCATGCATGCTATACAGATTCTCATTTAGTCTATGTGAATCCAGTTGCTTTTAAGAGGAGAACATGTAAAACTGATTGTGTAGATATCTTTGAGTCCCCTTTGAAATCAGTCAGGCTGTTCAAATCAAGCTGTAGCTTAAATATTTATTGATGCGATCATGTATAGTGAACAGCCAAACAGGTGAAATGTGCAGAATACTTAGCTAAACCCTTGTATCAAATTTCAGAGGTGATTTTTAGTTTCTGAAGTGCAAGTGTTGGGTACATTCTCCATTATATTGTGGCTCACCCTGAAAACTTACTGGGAAAAATGGTTATTTTTATGGGACTTACTTATTTCATTAGCGTGTTTTCATGTTTATGTAGTTATGTTACTGGAGACAGTGGAATGCAGGTTTCAGACTACAACAAAATTCTGTTATCTAAATGGTACATAGTCTTGTAGTTTGCATACTATTTATAGAAATACTTAAGGCACGGAAAATGACACTCTTTCTATAGATTACAGAACATCTTAGGACTACCAGGTTAAGGTCAAATAATTTGTTTGAGATGGGTTTGAAACAAAGGATCCCCCCCCATTGTTGCAAGATAAGAGATTACTTCTGAACTGTTCACATGTGTGAACAATAATAGTGACCTGCCGCTAGACCGATTACGTCTGTAAATCACGTACTGATCCATTACATTCTGTCTCTTGTCTTAGTTGTCACGAACTGGAATTGACAAACTTCTGCTGTCTTGTTCTTAGAGACATCATCTGTAAAATTGTTGGGTGCATGCGACTGTTCTTGTTTCTTAGCTTTGTGTGTAGTGGTCACAGCTTTCTGGTGATCAATTGGTGCACTATAATCATTCTGAGCTTCAGTTGTATGGTATGGCTTCATATGAGGAATGTAGGTGATGTGTGACATTTTTATTCATTTTTGAATGGTATGTCTCATCAACATCATAATGTAAGTGTAATTGTATAATTATACCGCTACAAAGTACAGCCCAGAACTATTTCAGTAGTTTCTCCAACAGGCTAACTATAAGGTGGGAGCTCAGATCAAAATGAGATCATGAGGCTGATAATTTATTGAAAATATGCCTCAGATTGATGACACTCCATTTGAGTTTGTTGTTTTCATAGTGAAGCTAACTTTGAGACTCCTAAGTTCATGTAATTAGTCAGTGTACATAATTGTTGTTTGCATTGCCTTCAGGATCAAATTCAATTCAATGTTTGTGCATTAAGAGTAGTACTTGTGTGGGATCTTAGTTGACATGCTTGTAGGTGAGCAACATGAACGGCAACATCATATCTCATCTACTTTAATTGGCATTTATGTGAGCATAATCGGTTGTTGTCAGAAGACCACGAATTTCAGATTGACAGGTAGTATGTGACACAAACTTGTCTGAACCATTTTTAATGACCTTGGGTAGTCAGTGTTTCAGCAAAATAATGTTCACAACAAATCTGACAGAATTTGAAGCCTACAATGTTCCTTGTGCTTCTGTTATTCTGTGTCAGGTTTAATGGACTTTACAGATTGTAGTCCACGGGTCATTTGGCAGAAATAATATGGGGTATCCTTGTGGTTGCTGAGAACTGACCCACTCCCACCCCCCTCCTCAGACACTTTCAGTAAGCTACCATGCAGCGCAGAATGCTGCCAGAGTTGTTCAGTGAAATCTCTTACAGAATATTGTAATCATCAGGATCCCTAGATGGCTAACTGTGGGTGCATTATTTAGTATTCTGTAGAACTTATGTATGCACGTGTTGAGGAATGACAGGTAGCCACTTCTTTCCCAGTGTTACTACAGTTTTCTTCTGTTTGTGAATTGAGATAAGAAAGTGATTGATAGTTGAGTGCAGTTGCACATAGGAAGGGGCAGTGTGCATGTGGTTAGTGCTAACCAGCAATGTTGCTGTGACATCATCAGCAGTGTGGTTCTGTAATTGAATACACTTAGATGCTCTCACATAATGTGTAATATTGAGTTATCTTTGTGGTATCATAATAACCTTAACACTTTCAGGAAGGCCCTCAGTGAATATTATGAGACTTGAATCTCATTGTTTGTATGTTTCAGCAAAAAGAAACTGGTTTGTACTTCCATGTTTAAGTGGCATATTTTGTGCAGAAAGCGTGCCTAAACAGATCTCAACACTTCATCTATATTCAACAAATAATGATATTAAAATAAAATTAATTGCATTAAGTATATGTTGTTCATAATAGTCCACAGAAAGCAAAAGAGAATACAAAAGTCTCAGTGATGGAAAAAGTGGGAGAAGTGTCTTCGTATAATATTACCAGAAGCATCTGTGCTCCAGAGGAGTTACTACAAAATATATCTGTTCTCCATGTTAGGAGCGACCTAAGCCTATGCTGGTAGTAGCTGTAAAATGCCTTCGGGAGTAGCAGCCTCATCGTCAAATAGCCTACATATGGAATGGTGCTCCAAAACCAGCCTCAGAAAAGATTAGGGCATATCCTGTAGGTGACATGCAATTCTTGGGGAGTTCTGAGAAGTGGGTGAGTAGTTACCAACATATTGAAAGTGGGCATCATTAATGTGAGGACCCTGACTTGGGACGGCAGAAGAGCTGATAGACTTTGTGGAGATGGAAAATGTAGAAATGTTCAGGCTTAGTGAAGTCACGTGGAAGGGTAGAGGGAGGAGGAAAATGAGGAAAGAATACACAATTTATTGGAGTGGCAGACAAGAGGTCAAAAATGGATTTTGTGTAATAGTAAAATGAACCCCAGAGGAATACATGGAAGCAGTAAACAAGTGACAGGGTGAAGAAGATTCGGCTGAGTAAAAGTAATGGAGTGAAGAACTGTATTCAAGTACACACACCACAGACAGTAAATATAGGGGAGAACATCAAGGAGTTCCTAGTGAAATTATTAATGTGAAAGTGATAGTGATGGGTAACGTAAATGCACAGATGGGAAAGGAAAGCCTAGGGAAGGAAGGGTTAATCGGTCCATACAGATATGGGAAAAAATGAGGAAGGAGAGAAATTGATTGATTTTTTGTGAAAGAAATGGGTTGATTGTGGGTAACAAATATGCTTCAGGAAGAAAAATAGCCAAAAGATAACAAGATATTGGGGGGGGGGAGGAGGAGGGGGGGGGGGCCAAAAATGGTCATTGACTACTTCCCGGTTGAAAACTAAAATTTTAGACAGCTGATGGATGGAACTGCACTACCATGAGAAGCTTTTGATGGAGACCATCAAGTAGTGGTAGCAGAGATGAAGACGAGTAAAATGGAAGGAATACAGATAGAACGGAAGAAGAAAGTAAAGCTGTGGAAACTGTAAGATAGGAAGGTACGAGAAAAGTTCAGGGAATTAATTAAGCTTAAAACCCCAGGCACTGAATGTGAAAGTGTGGAAGAGGAATAGGATAAGATAAGTTCAAAGAGACATTTTTAAGCCATGCAGAGAAAACCTGTGGCAGTATGACTGCTGGAAGGGTGAAGGATGAGGAGACACCGTGGAGGAATGAGCATATGATGGAAGCAGTAAAAGAAAGGAAGAAAGCATGGCGTGAATGGAACAGAGATAGAAAGTAACAGGAAATACCAGGAAAGTAACAAGAAGTGTAAGAAAGTGTTAGTGGGAGAAAAGAGGAAAAGCTGGAAGGAATTCACACACGAGGTGGAAAAGTATGTGACTGTGGGTAAAAGGATGCAATATGGAATTACAAGGAGTAAGGGGAAGGAAGGCATTTCACAAAGCTATTGAAAGGGGAAAATGGAGAGCTAGTAATGCAACCAAGGAAAGTAAGGAAAAGATGTGAAAACAGTGGAGGGGATTCTGGAAAGAAGATTGAGGGAAAAGTGGAAGATTAGTTAGAAGAGGAGCAGTTATGGCTTTCAACATGGTAGATCAACAGTGGATCCAACCTTTAGCATGAGAGAGTTGATGAAAAGGCATTGGGAGTATGGGAAAGAGCTGGCGATGACATTTCTTGACCTAGTGAAATCTTATGATAGTGTCCCCAGAAGAAAATATATTGGAAACATTGGAGAGAAAGGGAGTCTGAAAACAAACAACTGAAATTCTTCAAGCAGTGTATATCATAAGCTTCAGCTGTGTCCATACCCAAGTTGGAAGAACTGAAGAACAAATAGGCATCTTAAATGAAAAGATCGAGAGGAAAAGATCAAGAGATGTGGAATGAGATTGTGTATTGAGAAAAGCAAGACTGTGTGGTAACCAGAGGAGACAAAGAAGACATGGTGCAAATTAACATTAAAGGACAGAATATTGAAATTGTAGATAACTTTAAATATCTTGGCAGTGTGATAATGAAAAACTCAAGAGCAGAGGAAGGTTTTAGCAAAAAGGTAGAACAAAGCAGTGCATTTTACCAGTGTGTGAGGGGCGTAGCCTGGAGAAGGGTGGGCTGATGAAGTGTAAGGAACCATTGTACCAGGCATATGTTACACCAGTACTGACATTTGCATTAGAGAATGGGAAAATAACACAAAGAGGGAGAGTACAATCCAAGCAAGTGAACTGAAATATTTAAGAAGTATGTTAAGGAAAATTATGAGAGACAGAGTGAGAAATAAAGATGTTACAAATGAAATTGGGATAGAAAATCCGAATGAGAGAGTTGAGAATGAAAGGTTAAAATGGTGTGGACATGTAAAGAGAATGGAAGATGGTAGAATACCAAAATGAATGATGCAGCCCAGGTTTGAGGGCAAAATGGCGACCTAGAGCAAGATGGACTGACTCAGACAAGTTTAAGAAGAATGAATCTGGACTGTAACAAAATAATTATAGAAGGAGACTGGTGGAAAGACAGAGGAAAGTGGAAAGGTACCATAAATGTCTTAAACTTGGCCTTAGGCTGGATGAAGGGGAAATGATGATGATGATGATGATGATGATGATGATTAGTCCACATATAACACACTTGGGCACAAGAGTGGATATTAGTGACATATAAAACACCTGACAAGAAGAGTGGTTATTAACAACAGGATGAGAAATTTTATGGAAACACAATAGAAGCATGTCACTCAAAATATAAAAAAACACATCATGGTTGCAAACACTGAAAAACATAAGAATTTTCAGCTGTGGGTAGACTCCACTCAGTTAAGAGTCTATTCCTTCTTTGACACTGCTGTTGTCTGTGCTGTGGTCCTTGTCAGAGTAATTGTAATTTTTCTGTCTGCTAAATAAACATCTAATCTGTAAACAAATCCATTTCATCAGGAGCAGAACACTGGGTAAAAGGCAATGGTAGCTCATGCAACATAATATACTGGACTCAATCACGTCTGCCTGCCTGTTGCTACAAGTGGCTCAGCCTGCATGACATGCCACATAGGCCTCCTTTGGGGTGATGTCAACTGCAAGCTGTAGTGCCTCTGAGTTGCTGTCAGTATCGGTCATTGGCAGGGATATTAACGGAACTGCCTACAGATAATTTTATATCTTCCATTTAATTTTTCACATTCACTTCTCTTTTCCATGCTTTCCGACAATTTTTTTGTTGTCTGTGTCTGTGCAACAGTAAAGTTTTTATTATTTGTATTTGATTTGTGCCAAAATCATTCCAGTGATCTTAAATTGACAGTGGTATGATTTAAGACTGACAACCCTGTGACTTTGTACTTCTATAACTTTGTCAGTGACATACTGTGGGAACAGTGATGTGTTTTGTTTTACAACTTTGAGAATTCAACCTTCTGAATATCAACTTCGACATAGGCACTGTGTTGTATTAATGAGTCAACAAGGTTTTTTTCTTTTATCTCCCCCCCCCCCCCCCCTCACCGTTCCAAATTTGGAGCTCTGTCTTTAACAGTTGATTAGTATGGAACGTTATCCATAACAATTACTTGTTGCCTGTTTACATTTTCCGTTAGTTGTCTCTTTAAAAAATTAGAAAGAACTTATGTTTCATATCTTCATGATAATCACTTGCTTTAGTTGTCTTATAATTCAGGAAACATTTGATGCTAACTAAAGTGTTCAGTTATATGAGACAATTCTCCTTTCCTGCTTCAGCAACAGTAATTCCATACCATTCTTTCATATGTTGAGTGTTTTCTGACAGAATGACTGACATTTGTCCTTGTTTCATCAAACAATGTAATGTCTTCAAACTGTATTTTCATAACATCTAATAAAAATCAGGAGAACTGTACAAAAATTTTACTTCATTCCATATCAATTCTACATCCATTCATTTTATTATATATGAAACTGAAGTCTCTCTTTAATGTTATCTGAGAAGTTTTGCTGCCACTGAATAATCCGGCCTCATGAAGAGTAACACTGTTTTTTGTGGGTGATGTTCTTTCTATTTTGTAATACCCTCTCAAAAGATGATAGCTGCAATTTGCTGAAATGTGTCCAAGTTGAAGTTCTTTATTCATTGTTACATATTCCTCTCTCTGCCATGTTGCCATAGTTTATGTGAACCAGTTCCTTCCTATTCTGCACAGTGCAACATAGTGTTTTTCTCTTATGATAGTCACTGGTAGAGTGAAAGTGTGTTAAATGTCAAAAAAAGTAGAAAGTTCATAATCTCCAAGCACTATGATAAATAACCAAAGCCATGTCAGAGGATGTGGTTAAGTCTTTCCAGTCCAGGGTGATACTTGGTGATTAGGCAGGTGCTCCTTCATAGTTGGTTTATGGGGGTGGTCAGTGGATTGGGAGCACATATGGATTTGGCACAGGAAATCTGTTTGCAGATTATGTTTGAGAGGTAATGCCTGCAATGAAGGCCCTACTAAGACCTTCAGCATATTAGGCAGTGCATTGCTAGTTAACATGTGGTGAGACCGTATGGGCGAGACTTTTTAGTATGTGTAGGGGATGACAGACGCAGTTGATAGCTAGTGAGCTTGATTTTATTATATAGTGTGTTGGATTGATTGGGATGTGTGTGTGTGTGTGTGTGTGTGTGTGTGCGCGCGCAGGAACATGGCACACTGGGTTGAAGGGGCCAGGTGAAGTAGATGGAAAAGAAGGTGTTGACTGTTGAGGCAATGGAGGAATGAGGGTAACATTCTTTGGCCCTGTGTCCAGATTATGAAGATATCATCAGGGAGCTGAACCAGACAAGGAGTTTGACATTTTGAGTGGCTAGGAAGGTTTTATCTAGGTGGCCGATAAACAGATTAGTATAGGAGGACACGATACAAGTGCTGTTCACAGGCGTATTCTATTGTATCAGTGGCAGAGACACCTTGGAAGTAATCACATTTTGTATAGTCTCTGTTGTAACTTCTGTCAGCGTGGCCACAAAATAGCTGTCAATCCTAATGGATGTGGCCACTGTCAAATTGTGGCCAAGAGCAGAGTAGACCAGTGGCAGGAAACTGCTGAAGGCCTTATGCTAGATTTGAATGGCTGCTTCATACCCATGCCATCTGTTTCTTACCTCCCAATACCAACTGCTAGATGGACACCAGCTAGATGGAATTGCCTTGCATCACATCCTCCAATATCTTAATCCTTCCCGCTTCTATCTCCGCTACCCCAGTCCCACACCCATTTCTACCCCTATCCCCATGACCCCCACTTCACTCGTGCTGCTCTCACATCATCCATTCTGCAGTCTTCCTCATCCTCTGTTAATGTTCTTTATGTACCTATTGATAATTCAGTGCCATGCCACAAGAAACTTTACATGTTGCAGACTACAAACCTTCCATCAGAAATTAAAGCACAAGGTATAATACTGACAAAGCTTCTGGAGGTTTTTATATATTGGCCTGCACATCTATAGCTAACCAGTGCCCCTAAATGTTAATCTAAATGCAGTAGCTATACATATATTAATATTCAATAAACTAACTGATCTATATTAACCTGTACCTCCCACCAGATGAAGAGTTCTTACACCTCTATGTATCCAGTCTAATAGATCAGCTCCTCCCACCCTTCGTATCATTAGGAAAGTTCCATCTATGATCTACTGTAGGATAGCACATATAATTCATGTAGAGGCAGGCAGCATCATCAAGCAACTAATTGTGAACATGGATGCCCTTATTCAAATGGAAAACCTGCCAATGGGATGGTCATCATTACCCAATCATTCTCTCCCTCCCCAACTTTCAGTTACTGTGTGAATTGGCTAGCCTTGAGCTCTAAAATGACTTTCGGCATTGACAACAATTGCCAGAATTAAAGGTATAAAAAAGTGATATATGCTGCAGAAGAGCACGCTCTCTCATCCAACCACCTGAAACTAACCCTCTTGAGGTCTGAAAACTTGTGACTGCCATTAGAGGATCCCTTGGCCACTTCAGTGTGGCACAGGTCCATCTTTCCATGACAATCTTGATTTCGCCCAAACAGCTATGTGCAAAGGTAGGCTACATAATTAAAAATCAGTAAGAAGCAATGTTGGGAAATTATACACTTGCAGAAAGTGTGTGTGTCAACATCTCCGGCTCCCCAACCTACAGAGTGCACAATTCTGGCCACCCTGAGTAGATTGCAAAATCTTTTCTACATCTACATTTGTACTCCACAAGCCACCATATGGTTAATGGTAGAGGGTACCTTTGACCACTGCCAGTTATTTCCTTCCCTTTTCTACATGCAGATTGAGTGAGGGAATAGCGACTATCTATGCTAGTACATATGAGCCCTGATATCTCATATCTTGTCTTTGCTGTCCTTAATCAAAATTTAGAGTGGCAGCAGTAGAATTGCTCTGCAGTCAGCCTCAAACTCTGGTTCTCTGTAAAACTGAATTGGGGTTCCATCTTGACCTGGCAACTTATTTATTTTCAATTGTTTTGGTTTGCTTCTTTGTGTCATTGATGCCTATTTAATGTCCTCCATACAGGAGTCTGTGTGGCTGTGAAATGATGGTACATTTTTATGATCGTCCAGCACGAATGCTTTCTTAAATGCAAAATGTAAAACTTCATCTTTCTTTTTTGTACCTTCTGTTACGACATCAGACCAGTTGGTGAGTAGCTGAATAGAAACTGCATAGCAGTTTTACATAGGACCAGAATTTTCTCTGGTTCTCAGCAAGATGTTTTGCTAATGTGTGATAGTGGAAGTTGTTGTATGCTTTGTGCATCAGTATTTTTATAGATGCATGAATTTCTACTAAATTTTGCCTGTCCCTCATAGTTACTAACAACAGAACTCCTGTCACACGAGTTGTATGTTTCTTGTGAGAAATTGGTGTCAGCCATGAAAGCTCTAGTTCTACATCACGGAGAAGTGCTACATGAACCTGTGGGACCTACAGTTGCATACTTCACGTACCCCAGATGTGTCTACCCATTCCTCTCCTTTGTTGCGTTATGTTCCCGTGAACATACGGCAACTGTTACCTTTTTCTGCAGATCTTTTCAGGTTGGTATGGCGGAGCTTTTAGCTGTATTTTGTTAGTATGATACTGGGTAAATGAGTGTGTCATTGTAAGTGCCAGACTATTAATCCAAATATCTGGGGTTTGATCTCTAGTCAGTTCAAGGATTTTTGTCACTTACCACTTTTTTCAGCTCTGATAATGATTTATTAATTAGAAAAATGCCATGTTACGCTGTGTTTTGGAGTCCACATTAAACTATATCTCCCCCCATAATTAGCTGGGTCATTTGTTTCCAAGGTTAAAGGAAGACAACAGCATAGCACCTCCAATAGGACCGTGCCTAATAAAGTACTGTGTTGCTCTAAACAACTTTTGGGTTGTTGAAAACATGACGTTTGTACCAGATAAACATTCAGCTATCTTTCATTTAAGATACTCGTATCTGCAAATATCTTAAACAAGACAACTAAGTGAAAATTTATTCAGTAGTGATTATCACCAATATCTTCAATGCTCAAGGCTGAAACACCATGACCAATGTACTTGACCATTTGACATTAATATGAAGTGGGCATTGGGTGGCCTTTAAGGTTGGGCTTCTTGCTACAGATTTTGAAATTTTCGAGTTGTGGCTCCAGTTGACCCTCTCTGATGTGTCCACTCCCCCTCCTCCTGAACAATATCAGTCCCACCTGAATAATACCATAGATGCTCAGAGTGCTCTCATCTACTGCCTATCCTTCCAGTGCCATCAATTTAATCAGCAACCAGACCTCCATCTAAATGGGAAGCTACCAACTCCTACCTACTACACCATTATTAGAGGCTATTGAAAACTGTTTGTTCTTATTTTAAACACGTGCGTCAACTTTTTTGTGCATTACAGTTTTCCTGGAAATTAAGATTGGTTATGAAATCTTTCAACATCCTTCTATAATTCAGATTCAGAAGTGGTTAGTGAATCCTAAAGAATTTGATGGGTGATGGTGTAAAAGTCATACATAATTCCCAGATGTGTCAGTGTCAGATAACTACACAGATTTTATCAATTAGATACTTTTATTTTGAAGCATGTATCCTAGTGCTTGAAAATAATACTTATTATAAACTGGAATGGCATATTCTTCTACTGTAGCTATATGTAAATGACAAATAAAATAAACTTATTGTATATGTGTTCCAGGTGAAATCTGTAGCCTCATCACAAGATATGAAAGGCCAGAGGCGCAAAATAGCAATATCAAAATTTGCCAAGCAGATACTTCTGCAAATGAGCAAGGATTCAACACCCACACAACTTAAGGTTAGCAGTTGTGTAAGCTTACCATTAAATTTAGTCCCAGCATTGAGATGTGTCTGCAATATTTGCCTGATATATGTATTTTTCATTTTTCAAAAGGTCTTAGAACCTCCTGCTGAATATTTGGAAGAGGATGTTACAAGCAAAACAGACAAAGGTGTCCCCCCTGATGTTGTATATATGTTGCAGAGTATAAGGTGAGAATACAGTACATATTAAGACACTAAACAAGCAATCTGCATGTTTTGTATCGTTATGGAAAGAAATCATGGGAAGAAATCATAGGAAAAGTGATGATCATGCAATTAATACAGAAGAACAAGACTTAGGAAAGTGTAATTAGTGTGTTCTCATTTTTCATTGATTCATTTTGTAGCATAACATTGAGTATTAGTAGTATTGGTTTTCCATTTTTTCTTTTGCAGAGTTTTTGGACATTTTGAAAAGCCTGTGTTTTTGAAACTGTGCAGACGGACAGAGATAATTAATGTTCCTGCTGGATCCTTTCTTTTCAAGATTGGTAGGTACATAACTGGCATCTGATAACTTCACCTTCATAAATGTTGCTGAAATTAATTATATGGTGTCTTTTAATCTGTAGGGAGTTGTATACTTACATGTAGTAGTTAAGCTTCTACTTTAATTCCCTATAGTACTATCATTAGGTAAAAGAAAGGTACTCTTCTAGCCATTAAAATTGCAACACCATGGAGGCAGTTGGCAACAAACATAAAATGGGCATGAATTACACTACATACATGGATATACAAATTAGTAGAATTTCACTGCAACCATATAAATTACCTAAGAGTAATGCCATCTACAGTCTGTATGTAAGAAATAATTACTCAGCGGGTATCTCCTACATAAATCACCTTTCAGTGTTGTTTGCTTGTGAGGTGATGGTGTAGTGCAGCTTGTAAGAAGGAAAAATACCTACCAGCATGTGTGGAAATTCTACTGTAGCAGCATAGTGACCTATTGAGATTGCAGTTTATCATTCCGTGATATTTCTGCTCACTTTGGGTGGGATCCTGTGACTGTCATGCAGATGTGGAATCAACGTGTTCAGGAGGACCATACTCAATCTCACATGGGAACTCCGTATCTCTTATGACCGTACAGCCGTGTCACCTACCTTGAGTTAGGAAATGGCCTTGTTTGCAGTAAGAATGGTATCCACTTGTGCAGTGGAATAGTGTTTGGACCGTCACTGACTCTCAGCCTGGTGACCATTGTTGGGGGGGGGGGGGGGTCCTTGATGGAGCACCTGAGATATGTGCACCAAACACCACTAGTGGCACAACATTATCTTTTCGGTTAACTCCCGGTTGTGTGTGCTACACCGCAATTTCTCTCTCTCTCTCTCTCTCTCTCTCTCTCCCCCCCCCCCCCCCCCCCTCTCTCTCTCTCTCTCTCTCTCTCTCTCTCTCTCTCTCTCTCTCTCTGTCTGTGTGTGTGTGTGTGTGTGTGTGTGTGTGTGTGTGTGTGTCCTGAGAGCCTCGTACATACAAGGCTCTCAGGAGAATGAAAATTATCAGGTTGCATTCCTTATCCTCATACGGGGCAAGTACCTAACATGATGGTATGGGGTGCTATTGGATACAAATGATCACGTTCGCACAATCTGACAGTAGGTGTTACATTTCTGTTTTGACCTATGCATGAGGTCTCCTTGATGATGTCCTCCAACAAGATAATGCATGACTCAATATTGCCCTGCTGTCTTTACCTACGTCAGTTCAGTGGGTGTAAACATCTGATTATGCATTGCCGAGAGACTGACATGAACTGTGGCACAGAGCTAAAGCAGCGAGGAATGACATCTACGCTCAGTTTGACTGTAGCCAGATGGATGAGAGACATTGTTGCTGCCAGTGATGGCATTTCTGTGAACTAAATTTGCATCCTGCACCCCCATCTCACCTGCAAGTTTTATCGTGTATTCTTCCCACTGGACTGTATATACAAATTAAGCAAAATTTCATTATTTGCTGTCCTTCCTGGTGTTGAAATTTGAATGACAAGCAGTATGTTATGGTTGAGCAATGAGTACTTGACATTTACTGTATACTAACAGTTAATAGAAAATTGTATGATTTTTAACTTTACTGCTGTTTAAATGTGTGGGATTCATGTGTGGGAGGTAGTGGGAACACAGAATTAAATGGTACAAAAATGGTGTAAAAACTTAAAGATCCATTGGTTAGGAAGAACTGGAGGTGTATAATTACACACAGTGAGTTAAAACTGCATTCCAGACTGAGACATGGATGAGGATGCCCCCCACCCCCTCCTCCTCTTTCATAGGCAATGTGCTACCAATTGCGCACCCTGAGCAAACTTCATGAGCCAACTCAAATGTGCCAACTTACCTGTGGCTGTCCTCATATCCTACTAATTCCATACTGTCTCCCATATATTGGTTAACAACACTGATATACAGAAAAATAATTTCTGTGACAAGGACAAAACACATACTACTTGGAAGATAATTCTTCTCTCAGTCCAGATCTAATTTCAGAAATTCTGTATAGGCCTCAGTTTTTGTGTAATAATGGTTTTGTGCTAAGCACATGCCAGGTTATGTATTAAATGTTTCTGACAAATGACACCTAATTATAACAAGACTTCCAAATTGTAAATAGCAAGCAAATTGTCAGCATACCAAGGAATCAAATAAATGTGCAATAAGGGTAAAGAATAGCAATGAAACATACCTAAAAATATTTCCTTCCTGTTTTCTTGTGATATTCAGCCTCAGAAACATCTCTTTGTCAGGTCCAGCAATTGTAGGACAATATTTAGCCTCTTATTTGGCTTTGACAAAAATTTTCAGTGTGAGAAATGGCTGGTGTAACCATTTGGCATGGTTGTTATCAAAGACATCAAGGTTATTTCTGAAGAAATTGAAGTGATAAACAAAGAAATGTAGTTTATGTGATAGGCTACATTCCATATGGTGGTAGGATCTTGTTATTTTATGTATAATGTTACACTATTTCTTTGCCTTTTGGCTGTTGGGAAAGATCTTGCAGACACTTGTGAAAGAAGAGCCATACTTTTTTTTCAATATCAATCAACAAATCAAGATGATGTTCATCAGCAATTACTTCTCCCATTTGTGGTCCTACAAATACTCCTTTCATCTTTGCTTGATTGATCTTCGGGACCTAAGATGTTGCTTTTTGTTTGTGGCACTCGCAAAGTTTTTGACAAACGCAAGTTATTAATATGCAGAAGTGGTAGCTAGGCATGCTAGGGCTCAACAGGAGGAGTGTTTGTGACATTCTTCTGTCAAGCTGTAGTTCATCTCACCTGTACCTCATTTTTTGCCTGTCATAAATAGAGAGCAGCTGTGATTTGTGTACCTGATGAAGTACTTGAGTAACATTTTGAAGTTCTCGTATGTCTCTTTTGGGTGAAGTGAACATTCAGAATGGAAGATAATTTATTCCATTTGTGGAGAAGTACTGTGTTCAGATTAACTTTGCTACAATCTATGAACAGGCTTCACTAATTTACACTGAAATCATTGCCAAGATTCTCTGTAAATGATTCAAATACCATTACAAAAAAGTCATGACACCTTTATTCAGAAAAGACAATATTTCGGTCATGAGATACTTATTTTCCTATTGCATTAAAGAATATTCCATCTTTGAAACCAGGAAACCAAAAATGCAGGCTGTTGCTTTGTCAAATTTAAATCGTGAATGAGATCATAAGTGTGGCTAATTTATTTCATAGGTGGTTTGAAATGTAGGGTTCGCATGCATATCTCTTCCTCTGAGTTCACTGTATTTGTCATCATATGAGGTGTAGCTATAAAATAATGGCACTATTCCTGTAAAACATTATATTTCAAATACATAAATATTTAGTTATTGTCACCTTTAATATACTCCCCTCCTCTATCACTACAGCACTCGATGTGAATTTTCCTTTGATGGAAACAGTGCTGGAGGTCTTCCTCTGTGAGCTCCTTGATGACACATGTCACTTCTTTCTTTTTTCCCACTGCTTCAGCAGACTGAAAACTTGTTCCTTCTAATGCAGATTTGACCTTAGGGAATAAATAAGTCACATGGTGCTAGGTCAGGTGAATAAGGCGGATGGTCTAACACTTGGATGCTGTGTCTTGATGCAGAACCCATGACTTGTTCTTCCACAGTTTGCATAATTTTTTCTTATTTTTTCACAGACTTGAGCAGTAACTTCAAGGTAGTAATGTTGATTAATAGTTTGATCTTCCATAAACAATGTCATGATTATTGTGGGGGAGGGGGGAGGGACAGTCAAAAATTCAAGCTTTTTTTGCTCTTGGTGAAGTTGGGCACTTAGTTTCTGGATCATAATTGAAGAGCCAGGATTAGTTACATGTTATCACTCTTTTTGAGACATTAGGATCATTTTCGATGATATTCAATGTGCCAGTACAAACATTTTCACAAGTTTCGTTTTGTTTGTTTGTGAGAATTCTGAGCATCAATTTTACACACACTTCTCAAGTTGCTAACGTAAAATTTGCCTTATGCATTCTTCAGAAATTCCTCCAGTTTCAGCAATCGATCGAATACTCAACTGATGGACAGATCGAATAAGATTACCTAATTTATTTTTTACTTTTTTATCATATATATATATATATATTAAAAACAAAGATTCCATGACTTACCAAATGGGAAAGTGCTGGTAGATAGGCACAATAAAAAACACACAAACGACACACAAAATTTCAAGCTTTCCCAACCAACGGTTGCTGCGTCAGGAAAGAGGGAAGGAGAGGGAAAGATGAAAGGATGTGGGTTTTAAGGGAGATGGTAAGGAGTCATTCCAATCCCGGGAGCGGAAAGACTTACCTTAGGGTGAAAAAAGGACAGGTACGTGTGTGTGTGTGCGCGAGTGTATACACATTCCACATGGGAAAAATATATTAAAAACAAATGGATGTGTGTGTGTGTGTGTGTGTGTGTGTGTGTGTGTGTGTGTGTGTGTGTGTGTGTGTGTGTGTGTGTGTGTGTGTTACCCCTAAGGTAAGTCTTTCCGCTCCCGGGATTGGAATGACTCCTTACCCTCTCCCTTAAAACCCACATTCTTTCATCTTTCCCTCTCCTTCCCTCTTTCCTGACGAAGCAACCGTTGGTTGCGAAAGCTTGAAATTTTGTGTGTGTGTTTGTGTGTTTTTTTTATTGTGCCTATCTACCAGCGCTTTCCTGTTTGGTAAGTCATGGAATCTTTGTTTTTAATATATTTTTCCCATGTGGAATGTTTCTTTCTATTATATATATATATATATATATATATATATATATATATATATATATATATATATATATAAGGTCATCTGAGGAGTGAATAATATTCAACGTCTTCTCGGCCATCTTGGAAACACTTGAACCACTCAGAAACTGGCATGTGGTAAACAGCCTTCACCATACGCTTGTTTTAGTTTGCTCTATTATTACACTTACATTTTTCTGACAAAACAAAATGACAGCTCTTACACAAATGAATGCCACGGCCACACTGATTTGTCTACAGATGCTAGAGATGCTGCATTTGACTGAGAAGGCTTCATGCTTGACAGCTATCAGTTGTTTGTGTTTGGGCATGTGTACTTAGTCTGTCTCAACATGTCTTGTTATTTTATAGCCACACCTCATATCATCTTCACTCACTGTTACATTAGCAGATGGCACTGATACTGGCAATTATCCACTGTGAAATATCTGTTGTAGCAGTATATCATGATACTGCACAGTTTCCTTGACTTTCAGTGTGAGTTAAGGCATTTTTGTCAGACAGAAATAGGAGTCTTGTGCACCACGGTTGTTTCAGCCAAATCTTGGGTGTAGCAAAGAGTATGTGATGTGATACTTTTAATGCAGTACTTTTAATTGGGCTGTCAGGAGTGTATCACATGTCAAACAATATTTGTATGGGAGGGGCAGGGATATTTCAGTCATAGTCAACCTCACAATTAACATAGTGATCATAGCACTTCTTTACCAGGTAATTAAGCTTTTGTGATTTTGGAGTCACCTCGCCTCACATATAACAAAAAGCATTTGTACAATTCACACCTCTAAGAAAAATTTCTTCTAAATTACTTCAGAAGATGAGCCTCCATGAATGTAGAAAACAAGCAGCCACATCTAACAATTGTCTGAACCCAGTGCTGATATACAAGAAACATAACACAATGTGATTGTGTGTGTTTGAGTGTGACTCAACAGTGTTGCCAAACATCTCACTGAACGTGGATTTGTAAACTGAAGGTTATATATGCAAAGTCCTTTTACATAATTAGACTTGTTTTTCAGCAATTACATCTGCAGAATAATTAAAATCAGCCACAGTAAAAGAGACAAACTATAGAATTTTCAAGAAATTCAATAGATAGAAACCAGTATGTCACAGGAACAGTTAGCTCAATGGACAAAACCCAGTTTCAGTTTTGAACACACCATGTACAATGTAGCTGAGTGCACTATTCACATTGTTGATGAGAAGACTCCCTCTGACCAGTTGTTGTTGCTGCTGTTGTTGTTGTTGTTGTTGTTGTTGTTCTCAAGTTTTTCCATCGTTTTTAAATAATTTGTGTCAGTATTTTACAACTATGATCTAATGAGTTCTCCGCCTCTGTAGCTGAGTGGTCAGCATGGCAGAATGCCATGTGAAGAGGCCTGGGTTCAGTTCCTTGGTGTGTAAGAGATTTTTCTCCGCTCGAGGACTGGGTGTTGTGTTGTCTTCATCATCATATCGTCCTCATCAACGTGCAAGTCACTGAAGTGGTGTCAATTTGAGAAGACTTGCACCAGGCTACTGGTCTACCCAACAGGAAGCCCTAGCCACATGACATTTCATTTCATCCATTAAACTGATGGTTCGGTAATATTTACACCTGTCAGCACCTGCATTCTTTGAAGTAGGAATCATGACATTCTTTGTGAAGTGTGATGGTATTTCTCCTTGCACATACGATGGAATAGTTTCATCATGACTGGCACTCCCAAGATCTCAGTAATTCTAAGGTAATGTCGTCTGCTATAGTCAATTTGTTTTGACTTAGGTCTTTCAGAGCTGGCACAGTCTTCTTGTAGTATCGTATCTCCCATCTGATTCTTATTGATGTCTTCTCTTTCTATAGTTTTTGCACACAATTTGAATAAATACAGTGTGTTGAATAGCCAATATCAAAATATACATACCCTGCTATCGGCAAAAAACATGAGCTATGAGCTGCCAAATATAGACTATAAGTACACATAAAGACAGAGAGCCTCATGCAGAATAGCCCAAACATGGCTGAATATTGTAGATGAATGAGCAAGTGCATTCAGTAACATTTAAATTATGGAAATAAACTAAATTACACACCCATGGTACCTGAAATGCAGTAGACATGAAGGTTAATAAGTAACCCATAGCCTTTCACAATGAGCACCTCAAATGAAGACAAGCTGAATACAGATCTCTTTGGAACATTCTTCTAAACCACTCTTGAAACAGTATTCAGAAGGTGTTGGGAATGATCGTGGATGTTTGTTGGTTGAACCACATTTGAAGAAAGCAAATCAGATCAATTGTTTGAATCCAGATGGCAGAGTGTGGAAGTTCACGAAAAATTGATTGTGAAGAAAATGTATTCTTTGCCATGCTTTAACGGTGGATGGTAGGACTATTTATCTGTGATAAACCATACTGTATTTTTTGAATCGACAAAAAAAGAAAACATTCTCTGGTTGTACCAGTCCAGTACTTTTTACATGGATCAGCTGCTTGTGAAATTAGTCACTGGAACTGTCTCATTGTATAGGGCATCATCTTTATTTGTTGTCCAAGAATCAATCAAAAGAAGAATTTGATCTTTCCTATGCAAATCTGTTTCCTGTGCAACCTGTTTCAGGAGCACCTTCAAATCCCTTTTTTATGTTGGTAATTGCTAGTATATGCTTTCGTGTTGGGTAATCGAGTGTCGTGATTGCCAGAAATTTCCTACTGGGTTCCAACACAAGAACATAGAAGGGTGACATCCATCACAATAACATGTGTGAATCAAATATGAATGGGTGATTGTTGCCACTGAACTGACAGGACCGTAAACTATCTTTGCCCCCTTAGTGCAAGCATTCTATCAGTTTGTAACTATTTACTGTAACTTGAATGATATGCATTAATTATCTGCTCTTGTGTAAAATTTTACTCTCGAATAGGTCACCTTGCTTCCATAACCAACTCATCAGCTTTATTTTCTATAAAGCATCACCAACAAATCTGCTTCCAACTTCATACATGCGAGAACAATTCCCCCCTTTGAACCACTGCAGCCATGTTTTGGAAACTTTGAATGTTAAGGTGTTGTTTGGATCAGTTTGTCCTTTAAAAGACGTCTCCCAGATTTGTAGCATTTGGTCGAATATACACACATCAAAAAAACTTTTACATCACCTCGGTTCTGAGAGTTCTGGAACCTGTACAGAAAATTGGAATAGAGATCAACATAAACATCATTGACATCTTGGGTTGTCAAGTGTTCTGCCGGATATCGGCATCATGCTTGCACAATATTTCGGTAACGTAGCTTGTAACCTTCATCAGACGACACTGATATCCATCAGAACACCCGACAATCCAAGATGTCATTAGATTGCTGGGAAAGTCTGAAGAGTTTAAACATCATTTCCTCCCTTTTTATTGATCATGAAAACCACACATTGCATGTTGTACCACCATACAGTGAGACCTTCAGAGATGGTAGTCCAGATTGCTGTACACACTGGTACCTCTAATACCCAGTAGTACATTCTCTTGCATTGATGCATGCCTGTATTCGTCATGGCATACTATCCACAAGTTCATCAAGGCACTGTTGGCCCAGATTGTCCCACTCCAGAACGGCGATTCGGCGTAGATCCCTCGGAGTGATTGGTGGGTCACATTGTCCATAAACAGCCCCTTTCATTCTATTCCAAGCATGTTTGATAGGGTTCATGTCTGAAAAACATGCTGACCACTCTAGTCGAGTGATGTCATTATCCTGAAGGAAGTCATTCACAAGATGTGCATAATGGGGTCACGAATTGTCATCAATGAAGACGAATGCCTCGCCAATATGCTGCTGATATTGTTGCACTATTAGTCGGAGGACGGCATTCACGTATCGTACAGCCGTTATGGCGCCTTCCATGACTACCAGCGGTGTACGTTGGCCCCACATAACATCACCCCAAAACAGCAGGGAACCTCCACCTTGCTGCACTCTCTGGACAGTGTGTCTAAGGCATTCAGCCTGACCAGATTGCCTCCAAACATGTCTCCAATGATTGGTTGATGGCATATGCGACACTCATTGGTGAAGAGAACGTGATGCCAGCCCTGAGCGGTCAATTTGACATGTTGTTGGGCCCATCTGTACCATGCTGCTTGGTGTCATGGTTACAAATGCATGTTGGAAGTGAAGTTGCACATCATGCAGCCTATTGCGCACAGTTTGAGTCGTAACATGACATCCTGTGGCTGCATGAAATGCATTATTCAACATGGTGGTGTTGCTGTCAGGGTTCCTCCGAGCCATAATTCATAGGTAGCGGTCATCCACTGCAATAGCAGGCCTTGGGCAGCCTGAGAAAGGCAAGTCATCGACAATTCATGTCTCTCTTTATCCCCTCCATGTCCGAACAACATCGCTTTGTTTCATTCTGAGACACCTGGACACTTCTCTTGTTGAGAGCCCTTCCTGGCACAAATAACAATGCGTACGCAATTGAACTGCGGTATTAACCGTCTAGGCATGGTTGAACTACAGACAACACGAGCTGTGTACCTCTGTGCTGGTGGAATGACTGGAACTGATTGGCTGTCAGACCCCCTCCATCTAATAGGCACTGCTCATGCAAGGTTGTTTACAGCTTTGGGCGGGTTTAGTGACATCTCTGAACAGTCAAAGGAACTGTGTCTGTGGTACAATATTCACAGTCAATGTCTTATCTTCAGGAGTTCTGGGAACTGGGGTGATGCAAAACTTTTTCTGATGTGTGTATTTCCATGTTGTTCTCGGATTGCAGTCAATTGGTCAGGTACCTCATTATTTATTCTCTCTTGTAGCACTTTCATGTTTCTGTCATGTTATTTGTGTCTCTTCAAAGTCTTACAAAACTGTCTTGCTTTTTGTCTTTTTTGTGCCTTTACAGTAGTGAATTTGACTTTATGGGACATGCCTAGGGCTACTCCAGGGCGGCCCCATTGTGGAGGATCATTACATCTTCACTGCTACATCCACATTTTATAGGCATCAGCAAAGTAACCTACAGGAATTTTGTTCTATTCTTCTTTGGTGATGGATGATATGAGGAACCACTGCTGTTGTCACTGCCATGTAATGGTAGACCACTTTCTGAAGTTGGCTCATTGTCTAGCTGTATTGCTGGATCGTCCCCAAAAACCAGTCTTCATTGGTGCCTTCTTAATTTACCACAAGGGTTCTATACTCTTCAACAATGTCTTCATTAAGTAGCAGTTTTATGATCTGTTTGAATAGTATGTGAGCTGCCCTAGTTGGCCTTTCCTCTGAAATACCTAAGAAATCAGCTAAATGACCTCAGCTGGTTTCATAGTGTAACAGCCTATGCATACAACACATTGCATTACCCACTGATACATAATTAGCAGACCATTCTGCATCTACTCCTTACGTTGCACTCCCTGCTCCCCTGCCCCTCCTACCAATTCCAGTGGTCCTTAACATGTCAAATTGCACCAAATATATTTTCTTGTGTTCTGAAACATAAATCAACTGGTCTCGTTCAAAAGTCGGCAACAACTGTGGGTTAGCATGGGCTTGCCATCTCAGCTGTTTAGTATGTGTACAGGTACTTGCCTTTTCTCCAAAGATTTCTTTTAGTTTTCCTATATAATACAGCTGTCTTTCCAATAGTAATGCATTTTCTACTGCCTTGTGAAGTATAATAGAAGAATTTGGTCTTTTTCAGTTGTCGTCATGTTAATGATTGACTGCAGGGAATATTTTGCTATGGCTTGAAATGATAGGCAAGCCTTTTAGTTCTAGTGCTACTATAGCAAATTTCATTCTAATGTGGGTTATAAGGAGAGTTCACAGCATTGCTTGTCGCAGCACTGCCTTCACAAATTTTGCCTGCCAATTAACTGCATCAGTGTGGGGAATACTTTGGTGTTGTCCATTTGTTACCATACAAAAAGTCCTGAGAAGTAAGAGAGGAAACAATGCATGAGGTGTGATTGTTACTACAGTATGTGTGTGCGCGCGTGCGTGCGCGCGCGCGCGCGCACACACACACACACACACACACACACACACACACACACACACACACAAATTCCCACATTCCTTCACATTTTTTCTGTCTAACATTGTTTATAATCTGCACTTCCATTTCCTATTCTGTCCAGGAAATCCTGATGAAAATGTCTATATTGTTCAGAGTGGAAAATTAGTCGTTTTCACCCAAGAAGGTAATACACCACCAGTGGAGCTAAAGATTGTGAGGCCTGGTGAGACTGTGACATCGTTACTCAGTTTCACAGACGTTTTAACAGTAAGTGTGTATCTTATCTGGTGTATGAAATAATAATATTTAAAGTCAACACTTCATACATGTTCTGTAGATGTAGTAAATAAAATATTTATCAATATAATTAGTAGAGAAGTACACATAACCAGGAGTAACAATTTTTATATTTGTGCTGTAGAAGTTTAGAGTGTGCAATAATATTGATTTTATGTGAAAGTAGCTTGGGCCTGTTTTGTATGAACCTATTGTGGACTGGTTCTGTGTGTTCTGACAGTACTCTGTTTTGATTTCTGTGTGTGCTATAGTACTTGTCACATGCAGTGCCATAGTACCTACTTCTTATGTTCAGTTAGGAAAATCTTTTGCTTTTTCAACTGATTATGTGCTTTTGAGAATTTAATTATTATGGGACGAAAAGCCATGTAAGATGATACAGGTATATTTTTAATTAATTTTATGTACACTTGCTCTGATGACAGGCTGGTCACCGGTTGAAGTTTTTTATTATTTGGATTAATGTTCAGTAATGTAACCATTGAATTGCAGTTTTGTAAAAACTGCAGGTCATTTTCAAGTATGAAAATAGTCGCTGTCTGTTTAAAGTAAAACTGTCCTCAGTCTGAAGGCTGGTTTGAACATCCAAAGCTCTTTGGTAGTCATGGTCCTTTTGGATGTGGTATTGTAATATCACTAATCTAGTTTATGACTGATGTAGAACTCTTAATCTGTAGTTTCTTGCTGAAAACTATGCACAGTTCATAATCCTTGGCAGTGGCCACTTATATTGTAAACCATTCCATAACAAATTCAGTACTCTGATCCCTATACACATTAACCTTCCACAGACCACAGTTCGTAATAATAAATAGTTCTGAGTGAATCATAAAAACATTTAGTATATTAAGTAATAAGGATAGATACTAGAATTGGCTTTGACACACACACTTTGACACAAAATGTTAACTGGACAAATTCTGGTGGCAAACTTTGTTACTGATATGTTGAATAATAAATTGTGGATTGCAAACAAATATTTACCAGCTTGAGTAAGTAGACTAACTTAGAGATGCTGACTTACTGTCTTGTGGTAGTATGGATAGCCATGTGTAAGTATTATTAGAGAAACTAGTAATTAAATTTTACTTTTATTATTATTCTGCTTTTGCGGCCTCATTGGACCTCTTCAGTCAGTCATTTTCCTGGTCATCATCATCAGTAGATTTTCTTTCTGAACTGTCCAGCATCTTTTCATTTGTTATGATCTTTTTTGTCATTCTTCATCTGTAAATACCCTTGTTATTGTTTGTTGATTTTTGTTTAAGTCTTATTTTTATGTTTTTCAGTTTTTGAAATTTCTTGTTTTGTTTTGCAAATTGCCCTGGGTTGATTCTAGCTCTTTCGTATCATCCCTGATTTCCTTCATCCTCCCAGCTTGTTACTTCATGTTCAGAAGTTTGTGTATAATTTTTCTTGATAATCTCATTTCTGGTGTCCTTATAATGTGACCAAAAAAAGAGATCATCTTTTTTCCATACAGTATCTGTAATGGGCTAGAGTTTGTTGTACACCATTTCATTTGGCAAGTTTGTTGTACACCACTTCCTTTGGCACTATCCGCCATTGTCAATATTTTTGATTTTTTTTCTTATTTATGCTTGTTCCAGCTATTCTTCTCTCTACTTTTAGGATTCTGTCGATACTGTTTTTCTGGGTGACTGTGAAGAGTTTCACTTTCATGTGTAACTTTTGGTTGAGAAACCATGTTGTAATGTTTAAACCGTGTTAATTTCTGAGCATTTATCATTTTGTTAGTTCTTACTTGCCATGCAAGTTTCTCATCCAAGTTGCATGTTAAAATTTCTCCAGGTATTTCAATTGTTTTACTATTTTTATTTTCCTGTTATTTACTGTTATGTGGTTGATTATTACTGGATCTGCTACCATTATCTCGGTCTTTTTGAATGATATCTGGAGTCCTATTTTTTGTGCTATATTTTGTAGACTTATTTGATTTCTGGCTTCTTGAATGTTATTATCTAGTAACACTAAGTCATCTGCAAATTCCAATCAATTAAGTTTATTTGACCTTTTCTTGTTCCAGTTCTTATGTTTTTAAGATTTTTCTTGTCCCACTCCCTCAAGTACTCATGAGCAGAGTTGAGAAATAACAACAATAACCATCTTCCTATCTTAACACTGTTTTAATTGTAAATGGCTCAGATGTTTCTCCTCTGAACTTTGCTTTAGATTTGATGTTCGTTAGAGTCAAGTTTATAATTTTTATTAATTTGGTGTGGAGACTGAAATTCCTTCATATCTTCATCATACAAGTCCACAAAGGTTATGGCTTGAAGGTTTTGTCTTGTTTTTTAGTAATCCATTACCAATTTCAAAGTGATTGTCTGTTCTGGGCAGTTTTTCCAGGGTCTAAAAACATCTTGGTATTGTCTTAGTTCCAGTTCAAGTTGACCTTTACAACAATTGTATAGAATTCTTGGCGTGACTATACATGATATCCAATAGAGAAATTCCTCTATAGTTGTATGGATTTGATTTGTCTCCTTTTTGTGTAATGGATGGATTATAGCTGTAATTCAGTGTTTTGGTATTTCTTCTTTGTTCCAAATTTTCACTATGCCTTGGTGTAATGATGCCTCCTCTGGTTCTGCTGCATATTTTCAAAGTTTTGCAATGTTTCATTTTCTCCACTTCCTTTGTAGTTTCTGAGCTCTTTCAAAGCTTTGCAGACTTCATGGTTTATAGATGGGTTTATATGTTCTGATGGTGTTTCAGTAGGGGTATCTGTGTTGATTTGCAGTAGTGTTTATTTGCAGTAGTTCTGGAGGATCTTCGCAATTTAGTAACCTTTAATTGACGTTTCTTCTAAAATTTCTATATCTTTTCTACTGCCATGGGCCAGCTTATTATTTTTATCCGTTAACATTAATACTGGAGTGTCATATTTTTGTAGGTGTCTACTAAATAATTGTGGTAATCCTTGAGTTTGTTTTCTCTGTATTTGTTTCTATCATCAGAAGTATATCTTTTATATTGGCATTTAACCCTTCTTATTATTTATTGGGTTATTGTTCTCTGTTCTGTGAGTTCCAAGTGTGATTATTCTGTTTTATATCTCTAATACCTTAACCATCTGCCACTGTTTTATCACACTCACCATTCCATCATCAGTGTTTTTTCCTTGGATGTACTATGGATACCTGCTCAGCTATTTGTTTCAACTGGGAAACTATTTCCTCTAGATCATCAGTTATTTTTATATTCCTTGTTTGTTCTTCAAAGTCATTGTTACTTCTTGGTTTTCATTCTATTGAACTAAGTACTGATTTTGTATAACTTTACGCTAGATAATTAGAAAAGTGTTAGTCAGATCTACTGTTTGATTTATATGTGAAGGTTTACCAATTTTCGTGTATATTTCTCAGGTTCATAATTTCCCTAATTCGTTCAATTTCTTAATTAGTGGCATATTTGGATAACCAAATGTGCTCTCTGGTTCAGAAAATTAGGGCAATAAAAGTATAACATCAGATCTGGGAACTGAACAAAAATAGTTAAAAATGAAAGTAATTTTCTTTTTGTGAGTAAAGAGGTATTAGATCACAGCATTTTTATGATTACTTGATACTGGGAACAATTTCAATTACAGATTTCTCTTAAAGGAAGATGTTTTGTGGAAATTAACTATGCCATTTGAATTAGCACCATCCAAATAATCTAGTGAACTATGAATTTTAATAAAGTACAGACAATATATAAATTTTTGACATATTAAGTAAATGACATATTAAGTAAATGATATACATCTTCTACCAGTCTAATAATACTGAAAAAAATGGCAGATATTTTTGTATCCAACACTTGTTCTAAGACAAGTGAAACATACTGATTCAAAAGATGCAAACCATTTATCTCCATTACCCATTGTTTATTTAGATTTACTCATTCAACCAGTTTTATTTCACTAGAACAGTTATTGTTACATGGAGTATTAGTGAACATGGCCTTAGTAAAGAAAGTAGTGAGATCGAATCACATGACACATATAGTATATAGTAATATCTAGTTAAAGGTATAATACACACATAAAATTCTTACACACTGAAAATGCTTCCTTATCGAAGGTATGTTTGGTTTGAATTTCATGGCTGTAGGCTTTGGTTTGTGCTGAGCATTTGCCATGTTACACTGAAGTGTCCGGCAGTAGTCAGCCAACACTGCTGCACTCCATTAACCCTGATACCGAGATGTCCTGGTGAAAATATTCACTGTCTTTGTCACTGATTGAACCAAGATTTTTGGGGAAGAAGTCAAGATGTGAGTCGAGGAGACTTTTGAGGGACATGCTGACAACCAGCTGTTTGTACGCACCGATGCACTTCTTCACAACATTTCCATAGTCAGAAGATTTATGATTTCCAAGACAATTTGTTATAGTAAAGTAGACTCTGAGGCATGGTGGCATCCACTATTTTTCACGTACACAAATAACACCCAGAGATTGGAAGGAAAAATAAATTACAGGAAAAATCCGAGGACTGACTTGGGACTGAATTAGGACCTTTTGATTGATAACCTGCTACTTGCCCAGTTATCTACTGAACTGTTGAGCCACACACTACATGTTTATTAAACTGAGGACATCAAACATTCGTTAGCCTTTTCAGTTTTCTGTTTGTGCCTCAAATTCACATCATCTTAGAACCTTTACTATATTATTGAGAATTTATGTGTGTCTTTAAAAAATACAAATAATGCTCTTCACTATTCTAATCAAGAGTGTTTAGAGTTTGTAGGCTTCAAATTTAAATAGCTATATGTGAGACTCAAAAATTATGTTGTACTCAAACATTTTGTGGAAACATTGCTGGAAGTTAATATTGCAAAAGCAATGAATTTGCCAAAAGAACCTCCATAATTGCCCTAGAAAAAATTTCAATGATCTACCAAGTGAAAATCTATTGTTTTCTCTGTCTCTGTCTGGATCTCAGTGAAGAAGTGACCACTACTCAAGCTGGAGAGCCTGATGAGCTTAAGAGTCATTTTCTCGATATGGAGATCCTGCTGTTCAATCACATGTACAGCAATAGTAGATGTGTTGACTGTTGCCAGTGCGGTTTCCAGCCAGTTGTGGGCAACAGACAACTTCTCCATACTAGCCATAGTCCCTAACTGTATATATTGTTGAAAGAGTAAAGATCCACTTTAACTGTGTTCAGTGAGATTAAAAGTGAGCAACTACCTTGTACACTGATATTACACTAGATATAATTTTTACAGAAGAGCAACTGTTTGAAACTGAAGTGAAGAAACTTTTCCTGGTACTTCCATCTATGGTGCTTTGATACCTGCCCACGGTACAGATAACATTGCTACGGGTCTTCTGTGCAGGCTGGTCGTAGTCTGACCAGAGGTGATAGAGATGATCCTGTACCTCTGGCATTAGTGCCAAGGGTGCTTGCCTCCTCCCATATAACTACCTTTCTGCAATATTTTCTATGTAGATGTTGCAAATTTTAAAATTTGTAAATAGTTTTAATAAGAAGGAAACATTACTAAAAATATGTTACTTAAATTGACTAATTGATTAAAGACATTGCACGCAAATTGTAGCAAATAAGTTACAAATTATATAAATTTTCTAAGAAGTTGAAAATAAAGGATTATTGTTTATGGCAGTTACTGTACTTTGGTTTTAGTAGCATATATAATGAAGAACAGATTTTATTTGCTGTTCATTAGTTATTACTAATGGATAAATTTTTAATTAGAAATTAAACAAAAATGGTGAGAAAGTATACAATTCCAGGAAATGTTGTTGTTATAATTTTACTGTGCTTTTCCTTGTTTTGAACTAAGCAAACTCACTGTCATTGTAGTCAAGATTAGCATCTGTGTTATATTCTGTCAGCTGTCTGCTTTTACCTGTACGTGACCACGGGTACTTAATTTGCTGAAACTGCTTTCACTAGATCAGGGGTGGAAAAATGTTCTATTGTGAATACAACTGCCTGTGAATGCCCACACTGCTTGCCTTCAGTTCCACTATACCTGTCTGTTAACATCACTTGTTTGTTATTGACGTGTGCGTGTGGCATGATGGGCCTCTTTACTTCACGTCATTCATGTTATCAGTGTTGAAGTCACTTTGGCATTCATTGTAGGACAAAATTAGTGAGAGGAAAATGGTTGAGAAGGTGTTAAGATCCTCAAAATGAAAAACTATCCAATCCCTACGCTCCAACCCACAGTGGGAAGAAGATAACTTTTTTATTGAAACATGGATTGACCCCTAAGTGTCTGTTTTGTAATGCCATTTTATCGGCTAAATTCAAGTAGGTGTATGTTATTTCTTGAAAATGTTGTTATTATTTATAAAGCCTTATGTGGTTTTGCTTTTGATTTTACCTCTTTGTTGTAGTGTATTTACAGGAATAGAACCATGCCATCCACAATGATGGTGCATTTAGAGGGAGCCATCACATGGCTCTTAAAATAGCCAAAACAGCACTTCCCATCAGCAATGTAGAATTTTTTAAACAATGTTTTGCTACTGCCACAACAGTCTTGTGCCTAGCGGCTCTTAAGTTTTCGAAACAGTTTCTTTTTTATGGAGAACAGATTGTAGATGCATCAAAGAAATGGCAAATGACGTGTAAATGCAACTGAAAGATAATACTAAAGATTTATTTCTCTTTGTCATGGATGCTGCTCAGCTTGCTGTAGTTGTGAGAGGTGTTGGCACCGAGTTCAACTTGCTTGGGGAACTCCTCAATTTAATCCCAGTGCCAATTGCTTATGAAACATTAGTGATGCATGTGACCTCTGTTGATGGCAACAGATGGAGCACAGATCGGTCAGAACTCTGGTGTCATTGCTTTGACACAGAACAAGGTGAAAGCAGTTGCTATCCACCAGTGATACACTGCATCCTACATGGCCTTAATCTCCGGAGTGAAATTTACACCCTGCAGTGAATTGTGCACTGATTTGGAACTTCCTGGCTGATTAAAACTGTGTGCTGGACCAAAACTCGAACTCAGGACCTTTCCCTTTCGCAGGCAAGTGCTCTACCAACAGAGCTACCTGAGCACAACTTCACAACCCATTCTCACAGCTTTACTTTGTCCAGTACCTCATCTCCTATATTTTACAGATCACAGAAGCCATCCTACCAAAATTGCAGGACTAGCACTCCTGAAAGAAAGGATATTGTGGAGATACGGCTTAGCCACAACCTGGGGCATGTTTCCATAATGAAATTTTCACTCTGCAACAGAGCACACACTGATATGATAGTTCCCCACAGAATAAAACTGTGTGCCAGATCAAGAATCGAATTCAGGAACTATTTCCTGAGTTTGAGACTTCGTCTGCCATACAGCTTTCATCTGCCAGGATGATTCATCATGTTAATCCGCTTGAAAAATGTGCCAGAATAAGTGGCATCATGGTCATTGTTGCAAAGTAATTAATAAACTGAGATCATACAATTTGCAATATTGGAGTTTAAATACTTTCTGGTATTCTGGCAGAGCTGGAGTGTCATAGTAGCAATGTGCCATATATTTGTGAAGTGTACCAGTTGTCGAGGTGTTATTGTAGTTTTTTTTTTTTTTTTCCAACTTGCGTAAATACACAGCATTATTCATGAACATGAAAGTACTTCTTATAAAGGAGTTTGAATATCTCCAATGTATATTAGATCTTTTATTTCTAACTCACCTTACGAAGCACCTGAATGTCTTGAGTACAACTTCACAAGGTATGCTTAAACTAATAGCTGATGTTTTTGACACCGGCTTTGGGATCTAAAAGAAAATTGCTGTTGTGGATAAAGCAACTTAATAGGTGTTGAACAATAATAATAGTAATAGTAGTAGTAGTAGTAGTAGTAATAATAATAATAATAATAATAATAATAATAATAATAATAATAATAATAATAATTCTTTATAGAACGAGCAGAAACCAGCAAAATACACAAAGCAATCACTCATATAAATACATCGGCTACACCACTACAATTTCATAACCATCTCTACAACCCTTTAGATCACATAACATCAACAGATACGAAGAAAGTAAATTGGAAAAAGAAAACACTACATGGCAAGCACCCTTGTCATCTAACACAGCCACACACAGATCAAGACGCATCCAACACATGGCTAAGAAAAGGCAATATATACAGTGAGACAGAAGGATTCATGATTGCAATACAGGATCAAACAATAAACACCAGATATTACAGCAAGCATATTATTAAAGATCCCAATACCACAACAGATAAATGCAGACTTTGCAAACAACAAATAGAAACAGTAGATCACATCACAAGCGAATGTACAATACTAGCAAATACAGAATACCACAGAAGACATGACAATGTAGCAAAAATAATACATCAACAGCTTGCCATACAACATAAACTAATAAAACAACACGTTCCCACATACAAGTATGCACCACAAAATGTACTGGAGAATGATGAATACAAATTATACTGGAACAGAACCATTATAACAGATAAAACACCACCACCTAACAAACCTCACATCATACTCACCAATAAAAAGAAAAAATTAACACAACTAATCGAAATATCCATACCCAATACAACAAATATACAGAAGAAAACAGGAGAAAAAATTGAAAAATACATCCAACTGGCTGAGGAAGTCAAGGACATGTGGCATCAGGATAAAGTTGACATTATACCGATTATACTATCAACTACAGGAGTCATACCACACAATATCCACCAGTACATCAATGCAATACAGCTACATCCAAACTTAAATATACAACTACAGAAATCTGTAATTATTGATACTTGTTCAATTACCCGAAAGTTCTTAAATGCAATGTAACATACACCGTACAGTTAAAAGGAAGTCGCGCTTGATCAAGATCCGCATCACTTTCCATTTTTAACCAGACATAACGTCTGAGAAAGAAAAGAAACAATAATAATAATAATAATAATAATAATAATCTGGAGCAACATATGGTCAAACCCGGTACAACATAACAGGCATGCACGGTGGATACAAGCAGAAACAGACACATACAAGATGATACCACAAATGCCTGAAGTGATAATTTTGCAACATGAAGTCACCCAAGCAATTAATTCTACTCACAATTGGAAAGCCCCTGGAAATGATAAAATAGCAAATTTCTGGTTAAAGAAGTTCACCTCAGCACATTCACATCTAACTAAATTATTTAACAGTTACATTGCAGACCCATACACATTCCCCGATACACTTACACATGGAATAACTTATCTGAAACCTAAAGATCAAGCAGACACAGCGAACCCAGCTAAATATCGCCCCATAACATGCCTACCAACAATATACAAAATATTGACTTCAATCATTAAACAGAAATTAATGACACATACAACACAGAACAAAATTATAAATGAAGAACAAAAAGGCTGTTGCAAAGGAGCATGAGGATGTAAAGAGCAACTTATAATAGATGCAGAGGTGACATATCAAGCTAAAACTAAACAAAGGTCGCTACACTACGCATACATTGATTACCAAAAAGCTTTTGATAGTGTACCCCACTCATGGTTACTACAAATATTGGAAATATACAAAGTAGATCCTAAATTGATACAGTTCCTAAACATAGTAATGAAAAACTGGAAAACCACACTTAATATCCAAACAAATTCAGATAATATCACATCACAGCCAATACAGATTAAGCGTGGAATATACCAAGGAGACTCATTAAGTCCTTTCTGGTTCTGCCTTGCTCTGAACCCACTATCCAACATGCTAAATAATACAAATTATGGATACAATATTACTGGAACATACCCACACAAAATCACACATTTGCTATACATGGATGATCTAAAACTACTGGCAGCAACAAATCAACAACTCAACCAATTACTAAAGATAACTAAAGTATTCAGCAATGATATAAGTATGGCGTTTGGAACAGACAAATGTAAGAAAAATAGCATAGTCAAGGGAAAACACACTAAACAAGAAGATTATATAATGGATAACCACAGCGACTGCATAGAAGCAATGGAAAAAATGGATGCCTATAAATATCTAGGATACAGACAAAAAATAGGAATAGATAATACAAATATTAAAGAAGAACTAAAAAAAATATAGACAAAGACTAAAAAAAAAAAATACTGAAAACAGAATTGACAGCAAGAAACAAGACAAAAGCTATAAATACTTATGCTATACCAATATTGACCTACTCATTTGGAGTAGTGAAATGGAGTAACACAGACCTAGAAGCACTCAATACACTTACACGATCACAATGCCACAAATATAGAATACATCACATACATTCAGCAACAGAAAGATTCACATTAAGCAGAAAGGAAGGAGGAAGGGGATTTATCGACATAAAAAACCTACGTTATGGACAGGTAGACAATTTAAGAAAATTCTTTCTAGAACGCACAGGAACTAGCAAAATACACAAAGCAATCACTCATATAAATACATCGGCTACACCACTGCAATTTCATAACCACTTCTACAACCCTTTAGATCACATAGCATCAACAGATACGAAGAAAGTAAATTGGAAAAAGAAAACACTACATGGCAAGCACCCGTATCATCTAACACAGCCACACATCGATCAAGACGCATCCAACACATGGCTAAGAAAAGGCAATATATACAGTGAGACAGAAGGATTTATGATTGCAATACAGGATCAAACAATAAACACCAGATATTACAGCAAGCATATTATTAAAGATCCCAATACCACAACAGATAAATGCAGACTTTGCAAACAACAAATAGAAACAGTAGATCACATCACAAGCGGATGTACAATACTAGCAAATACAGAATACCCCAGAAGACATGACAATGTAGCAAAAATAATACATCAACAACTTGCCTTACAACATAAACTTATAAAACAACACGTTCCCACATACAAGTATGCACCACAAAATGTACTGGAGAATGATGAATACAAATTATACTGGAACAGAACCATTATAACAGATAAAACATCACATAACAAACCTCACATCATACTCACCAATAAAAAGAAGAAATTAACACAACTAATCGAAATATCCATACCCAATACAACAAATATACAAAAGAAAACGGGGGAAAAATTGAAAAATACATCCAACTGGCTGAGGAAGTCAAGGACATGTGGCATCAGGATAAAGTTGACATTATACCAATTATACTATCAACTACAGGAGTCATACCACACAATATCCACCAGTACATCAATGCAATACAGCTACATCCAAACTTATATATACAACTACAGAAATCTGTAATTATTGATACTTGTTCAATTACCTAAAAGTTCCTAAATGCAATATAACACATACCGTACAGTTAATAGGAAGTGACGCTTGATCAAGGTCCGCGTCATATTCCATTCTCAACCAGACTTAACGTCTGAGAAAGTAAAGAAATAATAATAATATGTTCTACCAGTCGTAAAAGACGACGAAAAGAACAAACCACTAATAGGGCTAACCCCCCTTTTAGTGTGATGAGTTGGTTCAGGACAGAACTAAAGAAGCCTCGGACAAGCACTGTCATGGTCGGGGAAGACGCTTGAACCCTATGCCCGCTCACAATGGTAACAACACTGCTAGCCAACTGGAAAATGATTTAAATCGAAATAGAGGTGTTTTGCAGGATATGCTTCCTGCAACCACCCTAGAAGGAAAACAAAGACAGAGGATGAGATGGTCAGATGCAGTTAATCGACACCTCATGTTCTGTTATTACCAAGCAACAAACCTAGGAACCAACACAACTGGATACAGATCACAAGTATACACAACATTTATTACCATATACCCAGAATTAAAATTTTTAACAGAACGACGACTAGCTGATCAGATCCGTGTAATAATAAAAAATAACAGGATACCCCAGTCAGAATTAGAAAACATCAAACAACAAGTACAACAAATACTGGAACAAAATAATGTGCAATCAGAAGAAGAAGAAAATACAGTAATGGACTCAGACATCCCAGAGCAAACAAACAAAGAACAACACACATCAATTAAACAATCAGAGGAAGACGAAATCTTAAGACAGCCACCAGAACAAGCACAAATAGAACACGAAGTGACACAGATGTTATATATAGAAGAAAAATTTCAGCTGACATATATAGAATACAAAGACACAAATACGGACATTAGACCATTCTTGCATAGACCGCCAAATAACCCACAAGTCGAAACAACAATAAAAACTATCAACACAATCATACACAACAAAATAAATGAAAACACAACTATGGAAGAGTTACAACTACTGGTTTATATAGGAGCACTCACTACACTAAATATACACACTAGGCAGAGATCAGAACCAACCAACACACAGAAGAAACCCACAAAACCAGCATGGCAACACAGGCTACAGATCAGAATAGAAAAACTGAGAAGAGACATCGGACAGCTAACACAATTTATAAGAAATTAAATATCAGACAAAAAACAAAAAAGGTTAGGTAAAATCTCACAAGAAGAAGCGATAGAGCAATTAGATGAGAAGAAGCAGAAATTACAAGCATTGGCCAAATGACTTAGAAGATACAAAAAAAGTGAAAATAGAAGGAAACAAAACCAAACATTCAACACAAACCAAAAGAAATTTTACCAGACAATAGATAACACACACATTAAAATAGACAATCCACCAAACATAACAGAAATGGAACACTTCTGGAGCAACATATGGTCAAACCTGGTACAACATAACAGGCATGCACGGTGGATACAAGCAGAAACAGACACATACAAGATGATACCACAAATGCCTGAAGTGATAATTTTGCAACATGAAGTCACCCAAGCAATTAATTCTACTCACAATTGGAAAGCCCCTGGAAAAGATAAAATAGCAAATTTCTGGCTAAAGAAGTTCACCTCAACACATTCACATCTAACTAAATTATTTAACAGTTACATTGCAGACCCATACACATTCCCTGATACACTTACACATGGAATAACTTATCTGAAACCTAAAGATCAAGCAGACACAGCAAACCCAGCTAAATATCGCCCCATAACATGCCTACCAACAATATACAAAATATTAACTTCAGTAATTACACAGAAATTAATGACACATACAACACAGAACAAAATTATAAATGAAGAACAAAAAGGCTGTTGCAAAGGAGCACGAGGATGTAAAGAGCAACTGATAATAGATGCAGAGGTGACATATCAAGCTAAAACTAAACAAAGGTCGCTGCACTATGCATACATTGATTACCAAAAAGCTTTTGATAGTGTACCCCACTCATGGTTACTACAAATATTGGAAATATACAAAGTAGATCCTAAATTGATACAGTTCCTAAACATAGTAATGAAAAATTGGAAAACCACACTTAATATCCAAACAAATTCAAATAATATCACATCACAGCCAATACAGATTAAGCGTGGAATATACCAAGGAGACTCATTCAGTCTTTCTGATTCTGCCTTGCTCTGAACCCACTATCCAACATGCTAAATAATACAATTTATGGGTACAATATTACTGGAACATACCCACACAAAATCACACATTTGCTATACATGGATGATCTAAAACTACTAGCAGCAACAAATCAACAACTCAACCAATTACTAAAGATAACTAAAGTATTCAGCAATGATATAAATATGGCTTTTGGAACAGACAAATGTAAGAAAAATAGCATAGTCAAGGGAAAACACACTAAACAAGAAGATTATATAATGGATAACCACAGCGACTGCATAGAAGCAATGGAAAAAATGGATGCCTATAAATATCTAGGATACAGACAAAAAATAGGAATAGATAATACAAATATTAAAGAAGAACTAAAAAAAAATATAGACAAAGACTAAAAAAAAAAATACTGAAAACAGAATTGACAGCAAGAAACAAGACAAAAGCTATAAATACTTATGCTATACCAATATTGACCTACTCATTTGGAGTAGTGAAATGGAGTAACACAGACCTAGAAGCACTCAATACACTTACACGATCACAATGCCACAAATATAGAATACATCACATACATTCAGCAACAGAAAGATTCACATTAAGCAGAAAGGAAGGAGGAAGGGGATTTATCGACATAAAAAACCTACGTTATGGACAGGTAGACAATTTAAGAAAATTCTTTCTAGAACGCACAGGAACTAGCAAAATACACAAAGCAATCACTCATATAAATACATCGGCTACACCACTGCAATTTCATAACCACTTCTACAACCCTTTAGATCACATAGCATCAACAGATACGAAGAAAGTAAATTGGAAAAAGAAAACACTACATGGCAAGCACCCGTATCATCTAACACAGCCACACATCGATCAAGACGCATCCAACACATGGCTAAGAAAAGGCAATATATACAGTGAGACAGAAGGATTTATGATTGCAATACAGGATCAAACAATAAACACCAGATATTACAGCAAGCATATTATTAAAGATCCCAATACCACAACAGATAAATGCAGACTTTGCAAACAACAAATAGAAACAGTAGATCACATCACAAGCGGATGTACAATACTAGCAAATACAGAATACCCCAGAAGACATGACAATGTAGCAAAAATAATACATCAACAACTTGCCTTACAACATAAACTTATAAAACAACACGTTCCCACATACAAGTATGCACCACAAAATGTACTGGAGAATGATGAATACAAATTATACTGGAACAGAACCATTATAACAGATAAAACATCACATAACAAACCTCACATCATACTCACCAATAAAAAGAAGAAATTAACACAACTAATCGAAATATCCATACTCAATACAACAAATATACAAAAGAAAACGGGGGAAAAAATTGAAAAATACATCCAACTGGCTGAGGAAGTCAAGGACATGTGGCATCAGGATAAAGTTGACATTATACCAATTATACTATCAACTACAGGAGTCATACCACACAATATCCACCAGTACATCAATGCAATACAGCTACATCCAAACTTATATATACAACTACAGAAATCTGTAATTATTGATACTTGTTCAATTACCTAAAAGTTCCTAAATACAATATAACACATACCATACAGTTAAAAGGAAGTGACGCTTGATCAAGGTCCGCGTCACTTTCCATTTTAAACCAGACTTAACGTTTGAGAAAGTAAAGAAATAATAATAATGCACTACCGACCATTAAAATTGCTACACCAAGAAGAAATGCAGACGATAAACAGGTATTCATTGGACAAATATATTATACTAGAACTGACATGTGATTATATTTTCACGCAATTCGGGTGCACAGATCCTTAGAAATCAGTACCCAGAACAACCACCTCTGGCCGTAATAACGGCCTTGATACGCCTGGGCATAGAGTCAAACAGAGCTTGGATGGCATGTACAGGTACAGCTGCCCAAGCAGCTTCAACACGATACCACAGTTCATCAAGAGTAGTGACTGGGATGTTGTGATGAGCCAGTTGCTTGGCCACCATTGACCAGACGTTTTCAATTGGTGAGAGATCTGTAGAATGTGCTGGCCAGAGCAGCAGTCAAACATTTTCTGTATCCAGAAAGGCCTGTACAGGACCTACAACATGCGGTCGTGCATTATCCTGCTGAAATGTAAGGTTTCGCAGGGATCGAATGAAGGATAGAGCCATGGGTCGTAACACATCTGAAATGTAACGTCCACTGTTCAGTGCCGTCAATGTGAACAAGAGGTGACAGTCGTGTAACCAGTGGCATCCCATGCCGGTGATACGCCAGTATGGCGATGACTAATACACGCTTCCAATGTGCATTCACCACGGTGTCGCCAAGCATGGATGCGACCATCATGATGCTGTAAACAGAACCTGGATTCATCCAAAAAAATGACATTTTGCCATTTGTGCATCCAAGTTCGTCATTGAGTACACCATCGCAGGCGCTCCTGTCTGTGATGCAGCATCAAGGGTAACTGCAGCCATGGTCTCAGAGAGGATAGTCCATGCTGCTGCAAACATCGTTGAACTGTTCGTGCAGATGGTTGTCGTCTTGCAAAGGCCATTGGGATCCAGCACGGTGTTCCGTATTACCCTACTGAACCCACCAATTCCATATTCTGCTAACAGTCCTTGGATCTTGACCAACACGAGCAGTAATGTCGTGATACAATAAATTGCAATCACGATAGGCTTCAATCCGACCTTTATCAAAGTCGAAAATGTGATGGTATGCCTTTTTCCACCTTACACGAGGCATCACAACAGTGTTTCACCAGGCAATGCCGGTCAACTGCTCTTTGTGTATGAGAAATTGATTGGAAACTTTCCTCATGTCAGCACGTTGTAGATGTAGATTTCAAACAAGGCTGGAAAGATACGGGCACACACTATAGAACATGGAACATGAACTTTGAGCTGGTCACACAGGTTAAAAATTAAAAATAAAATTTTACTCACTGATCAACACCTGAAAAAAACTTGGTTGTTTTGCAACATAATAATTGATATGCAAAACCTTATGTGATGAGATGGCACATAAAAGCCTGCGTGCTAGCTTAACTTCAGTTGCCTTCTTCACATCAGAATTGTTATAAGCTAACTATTATTACATTTTCATTTGATGGCACTTTTGTGTAACACAAGATTGGTCCTTAAGGCTACACTTCTGCAAAGACTATGCACATGTTATATTGTAGCATAAGTATTAGTTCCATTGTCATACTGTAATAATTACAACAATGCAGAGAACACTAATGTGACAAGCTCCAGCATTGGCTGCCGATTGTGTATTATCAGCAGCCTCTGACCTGTTTGTGAGCAAGAGAATGCAAACTGTGTTTGTATCGTGTCTGCATGGCAATGCAGGTGCCCACAGCCTCACTACAGTCCTCAGTCAACAGAAATTGGCAAGAATCAAACTTTTTTCAAATAGCATATCTGTTACTGCACATGCTCACTGACCTTTGAGATCATATAATAGCATAGTGAAATGAGAGCAAGAATTCTATTGTTGAACATCAGTGAGCTGTATGAACAGAGTGCACTGATGCTACATAAATCGTGTTAGTGATAGACATGTGCTTGAGAGTAGTCATTTCCTTATGATGATACTTGGACAATATGGCACTGTAGAAATGATACTGTGACAACGGTGCGCATTTAGTTCCAGGTCAAGGAAAAGGTTTATTCTTATTGGGAGATTAGATTAGATTAGTTTTACTTTCATTCCAATTGATCCGTAGTGAGGAGGTCCTCCAGTATATGGAACATGTCAGAAAAACAACAATACATGACAAATATTTACAACTAAAACAAATAAGCTAATGTACCATTCCACAGGTCCCAAGTGGAATGATCGTCATTTTTTAATGAACACTAAGTCATTTTACAAATACTAATGCACTGAATTTAAAATAAAGTTTTTTATTCATTTATAAAGTAATAAACATGTAATACAACTACTGTAATACTTATTTACAATGAACACATTACTGCACTGAAATGGTGCAGAAGTTATGTTGTACTTATATAGAAATCAGTTGGTTTTACTAAGAAATTCATCAATGGAGTAGAAGGAGTTGGCCACCAATAAATCCTTTAGGCTTCTCTTAAACTGAATTTCATAGATAGGAAGATAGGAACATGGAGGAAAAGATAATTCACTTACCTTCCCCAGTTATTTATGAAACCGTCATTCCTTCATGGGGTTTTTAGCCAGTTTTTGCCCCCTCTGTGGCTGCACCCTTGATGGGGCTGTATCTCACCACCCCCTTGTATGGTCCTGCCTCTGACCAAAAGCTACACGTTTTTGGTGGTTGAGGGCTCTAGTAAACATGCAAAACTGGAAGGAGTGGATTATGATAGTCATTCTGGAATTGTCAGACATATTGTTGTTGCACATGAAACTGTTTGTATGTGGCCCAAGGCTCTCTTTAGATGTAAATGTAAATGTCATGTGTGACACTGTTTCTTAAGATGTCATATAATGGTTTGACTGTGTAAATCAGAAAGGCTTTTCTTCTTCTTCTTCTTCTTCTTCTTCTTCTCTTTTTTTACTTTCACCCATTGGACGCATTTCCTTTGTAAGGCACACGTCTTGTGTCTTAATGTGACTGTGATGAGTGTTAGTGAAATTCAGTGTTGTGTTTGTGTTGTCGGTGACTAAAAAGAGATAAAGAGTGAAACTTAGATGTGGCACATAGGCTGATCATGTTGAATTAATATCAAGGGGACTGCTGAGATCATTGTTCCCATTCAGTGAACAAATTACCATCACTAGTCTGTTGATCGGAAACTTTACACCATTACCTTTCCCCCATTGCTAGCCACACACTGGTGGTGAAAATTTCGTGCACCATCACATCTGAACCACCTACCCCAAAGCCAAGCACAGAATTATCACAGAATATAATGGGATGGCATTCATTCCATCAAGTCTGATGCTTATTAACAATTACAGGCACAGACACTTGTGGTAAGCAGTGAGCAGTAAATGTAGTGATGCATGCCAGAGAAGCATGATCTATTATTACAGTCTGTGATATGATATGGAGAAGCAGATTGATTTAGTATACTTCAGAAATATTGAGCAAGGGTTTAGGTATTTGATTTAGTTTGCCTGTCTGTGATTGCTATATTGAATTTACTTATGCTGTACCAAAGTGATGCATAAAATTTGTACATTTGACAGCACAAAAATTGGCCACTCGTAGAATTCTAAGTCCAGCCATCTTCACGATCTGGCACCACAGTAGGATGCTGAAGTGTCTGGAGGAAGAGTTATATTCCACCTGAGCTGTTGCAATGCTTTATCAGTTTTTGGCCAAGTGGTAAATGTCACGCAAAGTTAAGAGTTTGGGTCCACACATGCCTTTATTTTTTTTTTTTTTTGTTTTTAACAAAATTATGGCTGTGTGCTAGAGGTATCAGTCTGATGGAACCCCAAAGATGGTTTGCTTCACTTTCTAACCCACCAGTAATAGCAAAACCTTCTGTGAAACAGCTCGTGGCTACGTCAAGACCAGAGTAGTTTATGCTCGAGACTTCAAGCACTCTGCAATGGCTCGCACATTGGTAAACATGGAATTGTTTCTTACTGTAGTTAGATTTTTCACACAAAATAACTTCATTACACCAAGTGAATTTTATCTCTGGATGAGTAGGTTTCTACTAGCATGTATAGGTAAACTAAGGCAAAGGCCTGTTTTAAAAAAGCAAAGTATCTGTAACATGAGCATGCTTGTATGCAAGATATTACACAATTTGGACTACGAAATGGTCTGTACTTGTGTGCTGCCTGTCTCATACCCAAGTAGTTTGAAACTGAGGCAGTTGGAGTGGACACAAAGAAATCCAGTGAATAAATTATTCAGTGCCACAATTTTATAAATAAAATTTTGTATTCTCACAAATCCAAAAGTACATTGGCAGAAGGATAAAATACATTATCAAGTGTGGAGTATGGCAAGTTATTTTGTCCTTGTACAGTGGAGTACTACGATTAGCGAGATGGCTTATAACAGAGAAGAATCCTTAAGAATTCTTTATTCATTTTTGATATGGCTGCTTGTAACTATGTCATGGAACAGATAATATGCTGGCCTCCAGCACAATTTGAACTGAGAGCCAACGCAACCTTCACTTTATAGCGTGATTCTGTTACCTCAGAGCAATCACATCTGTGGCATTTCTCTCTCCCTTACTGCTCCAGTTATGTCTAGGACAGCTAAATGTCAACTGTAAAGACAAGATTAGCTGTAATGACCTTGGACTCAAAACCATACATTGATAACCTGATGTCATACCTTAAGTGAAATTCCTCACATTATTCAATGGAAGCGAGAAGAAAATGTCAAATGAATTTTGCAACATGATTCTGAGCCATCCAGGAAGTGACTCAAAGATCACACAGATGCCAAACACATTTCACATTGTTCTCCAGTTTCAGTTATACTATCAACTGGAGAACAAATTTTCAAGCCTAAATGTTCCTTGAGCAAGCTCAGAAGTGAGTACAGCTTGCATCTCAAAGATGTGGCTGCTGATGGCCAGAATACCAAAACTACACTATGTGATCAAAAGTATCCGGACACCTGGCTGAAAATGACTTAAAAGTTCGTGGTGTTCTCCATCGGTAATGCTGGAATTCAATATGGTGTTGGCCCACCCTTAGCCTTGATGGCAGCTTCCACTCTCATAGGCATACGTTCAATCAGGTCCTGGAAGGTTTCTTGGGAATGGCAGCCTATTCTTCACAGAGTGCTGCACTGAGGAGAGGTATTGATGTCAGTTGGTGAGGCCTGGCACGGAACCGGTGTTCCAAAACGCCCCAAAGATGTTCTATAGGATTCAGGCCTGGACTCTGTGCAGGTCAGTCCATTACAGGGATGTTATTGTCGTGTAACCACTCTACCACAGGCCGTGCATTATGAACAGGTGCTTGATTGTGGTGAAAGATGCATTCGCCATCCCCGAATTGCTCTTCAACAATGGGAAGCAAGAAGGTGCTTAAAACATCAATGTAGGCCTGTGCTGTGATAGTGTGATGCAAAACAACAAGAGGTGCAAGCCCCCTCCATGAAAAACACAACCACACCGTAACACCACCATCTCAGAATTTTGCTGTTGGCACTACACACACAGGCAGATGACGTTCACTGGCCATTTGCCATACCTGCACCCTGCCATCGGATTACCACATTGTGTACTGTGATTCGTCAGTCCACACAATGTTTTTCCACTGTCCAATCATCCAATCTTTATGCTCCTTGTACCAAGTGAGGTGTCGTTTGGCATTTACTGGCATGATGTGTGGCTTACGAGCAGCCGCTCAACCATGAAATCCAAGTTTTCTCACCTCCCACCTAACTGTCATAGTACTTGCAGTTGATCCTGATGCAGTTTGAAATTCCTGTGTGGTGGTCTGGATAGATGTCTGCCTGTTACACATTACGACCCACTTCAACTGTCAGCAATCTCTGTCAGTTAACAGACGAGGTCGGCCTGTACGATTTTGTGCTGTACGTGGCCCTTCACGTTTCTACTTCACTATCACATCAGAAATGGTGGACCTAGGGAGGAGTGTGGAAATCTCGCGTACTGATGTATGACACAAGTGACACCCGATCACCTGACTACGTTCGAAGTCCGTGAGTTCTGTGGTGCACCCCATTCTGCTCTCTCATGATGTCTAATGACTACCGAGGTCGCTGATATGGAGTACCTTGCAGTAGGTGGAAGCAAAATGCACCTAATATGAAAAACGTATGTTTTGGGGGGTGTCCAGGTACTTTTGATCACATAGTGTATATTTCAAGAAGTTTTATTCCTATTTCTCTAATTAGATTTAGATACAAGTGCGCAGTTACTAATAACACTCGGAGGCACTGTCTGCATACTAAACATTAGAAATCATTAAATGTCACAATGTTTTTGTTTTTCTGTCTTAAGTTTACTGGAAACTGACAGTCATATTCACCAGATGTGATTCTCGCTTTTGGAACCTGTTCAGTGTTTACAGTATAAACATTATGGGTAGGCAACACATCCTTTAATCATTGTGAATGTAGAAAATGTTTTTCTTTAGAACAGTCATTGATACTATCTACCAAACACAAGTACACAAGTGAAAAACAACACAGCATTGGTTGCAAAATGTGAACTTCCACATAGAGACTTCATAAGTTATGAACAACATAAAGTTCGTTATCAAGAAAGTCTACTTGTCAGCCTGGAAACCATACAAAATGACCAAAAAAGCCAGCTCAGAAAAGTGTGAAGAGCATGAAACCAGCGAATGTGTGTAGTGCAATTTGCTCCCAGCTTCTGTAAACATGAAAGTAGAAGCAGTTCTGTCATCAGAATGTGGAATGAGGAACATAAAATGCTGTCCGTACTATTTTGAATACATAATTCCATAAGAAAAATTGTCATTCAGTCTATAAATACTGAAAGTATAATAAGTATCATCTACTCCTAATGATTACAGTATAACCACTGCTGATGCTTTGTCAATAAAAGTGGAAAATGCCTGTGTAGAAGAGCTTTCCAACTCACATTAAGCAAAAGACAGTGAGAATCCAAAGTAATAATTGGTTCACCAAGCTAAGTGTGGTGCTGATTTTCTATGCACTGCCTGACACTCGTGAGTTTTATTTATTTAGTCCCTGATGGCTTCATATGAATGACATCTTTAGGCTACCACAATATTCATGAAAAATTTAACGAGGTGTAGTACGGTGGCACAGTTTGACAAATGATTCTAAGATTTGCATGTACTATCCATACACTGCTGATTCATAATGCCAAACTACCACCACTATATTTTAAAATTGGTCATTGTTCACTGGATTTTATAAGGAGTAACAAAATCAAAATGAAATAGATGGAAAAAAGTAAGTAAACTGTTTATTATTTCAGAAGTAATTGCCATAATTGTTAATACATTTATGCCACTGTGAAACAAGATGGTCAAACGCCTTCATGGAAAAATGTTTGCAGTTGCCTAAGGATCCACGATTTTAGCCAGGCGTGCACCTCATCTGAAGCAATTTGAGGGTCATGAATATCTCCCTTTAGGGCACCAAATATATGTAAATTGTATGGAGACAGATGAGGGCTGTATGGAGGATGCATAAGGGCCTCCCAGCAAACTTCTGCAGCTTAGTCGAAATATCGTTGGCAGTGTGTGTGTGTGGGCATTATATACTTCAACAGAATGATGCTGTCCATCAACATTCCTGGGAGTTTGGACTTGATGGCATGCCTCAATTTTTGCAAAGTGTCTATGTACCATGGTGCGGCACTATGTTCCAGAACATCAATGAGCAGTGAGCCTTCAAAAAAAAAAGCTCGTCATGACTTTCTCAGAAAGCTCATCATGACTTTCTCAGAGTTGGCATCCACGGATTTGGATTTTTTGGTGGGGTTGATTTCATGTGCTTCTATTGTTGGCTCTGACGCTTGCTCTCTGGCTCAAAATTATGCCATGTTCCATCATCTGTGACAGTACGGGGCAGGAAACGACATTCATCTTCATGATACCATTTCAGGTGCTGCAGTGATGTTGACATTCTGTTCAGCTTCTGCTCATGTGTCATGCTGTGGGATACCTAATGCACACAGAACTTTAGATATTCTGCGGAACTGTAGATGATCTGCCATGATGGCGTGAGTGGTACCATGACTGATGCCCAATATAAGCCGAATGTTTTCCACTGTCCATTGTTCATCATTTCTGACAACATCCATTGCAGGGAATGACATGATAAACCTGTCATGGTCAACTGCTGTCTTTCAGTGGCACCCAGCCACCTCTAAACCGTTTATTCCATGCAAAAACGTGCCTGTGATGTACTGTGTTCGCCACGGACAACAGACATTTGGGCATGCATGTCACTTCCCAATACTCCTTCTGCAGTCAAAAACTGCAATACTCCTTGCTGTTCCTCTTTCTTGGCCTCCATAGTGAAGTTAGATGCAAGCATGACTCGTTGATCTTATGTCGAGCACATCTAACAGACAAATGATGCATCAGTCAATGTTCCCCCTGTCCATCCTGATTCCCAGTAGAGGACACTTCTATACACACACATACCTCCATTACCAACATCCATGCCATGCTTGTTAGACCAGTCTCATTTTCATTTGACTGCCCCTTATAGCGTATATGTGAATCAGAGTGCAGTGCCTATTAATTCAAGTAACTAGTGGGCATTATATTTCAGAACAGTGAAAGAAGAATTGCAGGGAGCTGACTGATAGTGTAACTAACTGAAACATGTAGAGTCCCTGTAGTGACTGTCATTTTAGTTGCATAGTGCACAGTATTATTTGTTATGCAATTAGCTGCAGAATTAATGTAACTACTACAACAATGAACTCTGTTCTTATATTTGTATTGTTAGCACCTCATGGATTGAGGAATATCTTCATTAAAGCAGATTATTTACATTGATGCCAGATGTAATAGACATTGTTTTAAAACTGACCTATAGATGTATTTTGCAGACAGTGGTGCATGATTTAACTGCAGTGTGAGCAACGTTTAATATGTCAAATAATGTGTAAAAATATTATTTGCAAAATGAGGTGCAAAAAGAATCATTACATGTGCATAAACGATACCAAAAGATGGGAGATAAAGTGTGAAGCAAGCTGTGTTACTAGTAGTATTTATAGTAATTAATTATTTCATGAAAAATTTCAGCTAAAATCTGAAGTATGCGTGACTAAACTACAGTATAAATACATACTGCAGGTATACAGGATAAATTTAACTTATTTTATATCAGTACACCATTGTAAAGGCACCATGGAAGTTGTATCTGCAATTTCTCAGAATTGATGCACAATGGGTGATATTACATGTCCCACATCAGAAACATAGTAAAAAGCAAAAAGCCCTACATGCTTCCATCATTTTTTTTTCCATTCATATGTGATATGTTAAACATTGCTCACATTGCAGTTAAGTCATGCACCATTGTTTGTAAAATACAGCTCTATATCAATTTCAAAACACCTCTTGTATTTGGCATCAGTGTGAATAACCTGATGTAAACTAATGAAGTTGTCAATGCATTATCCGCTAATAATACAACTTGACCTTAACAAAGCCACGAGCTCTCTTGTGGAAGGTTTTACTATTACTGGTGGGTTAGAAAGTAAAGAAAATTATCTTTGAAGTTCCAACAGCCTGATATCTGTAGCATACAGCTTAACGCACTTAAGAAAAGGAATGATTGGACTTGAACTTGCGACTTCGTGTATTCATTGCATGATTTTTACCACTGGACCACAAACAGATACAGCATTATAACAGCTCAAGCACAATACAACATTTCCTCAACACATCCTACATTGGTGCCAGATTGTACAGTTGGCCAAATTTCTTACACGTGTAATTAGTTCATTTTCATATTTATGATTGTGATGTATGGACACAGACAAATATTTAATGTCACTCCTTTTAAAGAACAGGTGGATTTTTATTTATTTATTCTGAAAAAAAAAGCATTTCTGAAAGTGTTAGTTATATTAAGAGTCAATTTGGTAAACAAAAAATGACTTAATTGATAATATAAATTATTTCCTGAGAAGAACTGACTCTACATGTATTAGAAATTTATTAGTTGGTGTACCTTAGGGATTCATTAAAAAGACTAATGTGCCTTGGGTTTATTAGTGTGAAACTACCAATCTATTCAGTGATGAACTACATAAATAAAACATTTTGTGAAATTAAAGGATACCAATTGCTTTAGTAAAAGTGCGATATGGAGGCCTTTTTTGAAGTTGTTAAATAAGATGATACTTTCCATTAAATTTGACACCTACGGAGACTGACATTTTGGAATGCATATTGCAGGGTCACACAAGCTCATACAAGACTGTATCAGCGAGAGCTGCAGAAGATTCTACAGTGCTGCGTCTTCCCATGTCGGCATTTCAAGATTTGTTTGAAGACTACCCCGACATATTTATTAGAGTGATGCAAGTTATAATGGTGCGTCTTCAGAGAGTAACATTTACTGCTCTGCACCAGTATCTGGGTCTGTCATCAGAATTGGTTAACCAGGTATGTGAGGGGAAATGGGATAGAAAACTACCAGACTTTTATTTGACAATTGACACATGAAAAGCAGCTCACATTTCAACTGTAAGAATCTGCTGTATTCTACCCAGTACTTAAGGTACTTGAGGTTTTGGTAAATGAATTTGCCGTACTAGTGAATTGAAGTAGTCTTCATTCAAACTGTTGATTCATATGTGTAAGTAAATTTTTCGGGTAAAATTTGATAATTATCACTGTGAAATAAAATTATATATTCCACAGAACCCACTGGATAGTGATATAGTATTTGCTACCTGCTGTGACAATATAAGTATATAAGGTTAGAGGAGACTAAAAAATATTGTGGTTTCTAACTGCAGTAGAGCAGTTATGGTTAAAGAGCTGTATCTTTCATTTACTGTGTTTTAATACAGTTTCTCTTAAATAAGATATGCCATGTGAACACATTAAAGTGTAATACCTATCTCTGTCAACAAAATATTTAATTATTTGAAATTTGTAACTGGGAGAAGTACGTGAAGTTACCGTAGTTTATGGTTCAGTTGCTAACAGGTATGAGTTGGTTTCTGGTCTATTCATGCAGTGTTGAGATCACAACGATTTCCAGATGGTAAGGTTCTGAATTAATTGTTAACAGGGGCAGGAAGGGAGATAGATTTTTCCTTTAGCCTGATTTCTTCAATGTGGTTTATAAGTTCAGTCTTGGTACTGGCCAAGGCCCTGTCAGTGGTAGACTTTCAGGAAAACACAGAAGTATTAATTTCATTTTATTTTCTGAAGATCTTGAGAGTTTTGATGTGAAGGGGGTAAAGGAACATCCATGTGTGTAGTTGACATTGTAATTGTAAAGATGAGTTGCAAAATGTTACTAATGTATGAAAACTGAATGGACTAGGGCACTTACAGCAATACAAGTAATTTAATTTTCCCGATTTGCACATTAGGTGAAAAACATCAAAGCTAAGAGCAGTGGTGTGTTGTTGGACATTCAGCTTAAATGCACCCTGACCTTGTACAATGGAATAGTTCTTTCATTCCTCCTCCTTCTCATCCCCTTCTGAGTGAGGTGATGGTGTTAAAGCCACTTTACACAGATCTGAGAGTGAAAGAGCTCAAATCCTGCACAGCCATCATGTTTTAGATATTCTGTGGTTTCCTTAAATCATTTCAGGCCAGTCTCATGTTTCTGCCTTCAACAAGGCTGTGCACAGCTTCCTCCCCTGTTGATGTCAGTCTGAGCTAGTGCTCCATCTTTATTGAGCTCATTCTCTTTGGGGTGTTAACCATTCTTCCTTCTTCCTTTACCAACGTTGGCTGTGCAAGTTGAAAACAGAACTTTTATCTATGATTCCATTTGTGTCCACCGTGCAGACATGGATATGTATTGCCATGTTGGCTAACGTGATGATTTTATGTTGTAGTCAATATTCTTTTCATCTGTATGGTAATGACTTCTTCATTGCATCCTTCCTGTGTCCTGCAATGATTCTGTCTGGTAAAGATCCCAGACTGATGAGCAGTATTCAAAAATCAGTTCAACGAGAGTTTGGTACCACAGAGGAGGTAGCTTACAGAACACTCATTTGACTGACATTTGAATATTGCTCATCAGTGTGGGATCTGTGCCAGACAGGTTTGAGGAAATAAAGAAGATCCAAAGAAGAGCAGCACATTTTGTTTTAAGTTCATTTAGTAAGCTGAAAGTGTCATGGAGATGCTTTTTGCATTCATGTGTGGTTTACAGTCTACATTCTGAGAACATAGCTCCTAGAAGAGTCAAGTAATATATTGCTTCTTCTTATGTATATCTCACCAAAAGACCACGATGGTTAAGTTGGAGAGATTTAGCTCACACAGTGACTTACCAACAGTGGATAATTTGCGAGTGGAATGGGAAAAGGGAGGGGGGGGGGGGGAGCATAACAGTGATACGCGAAGTACTCTCCAACATACATCATAAGGTGGCTTGTGGAGTACAGGTGTAGATGTCCAGGGTGACAATTATTGAACTATATGAAAAAAACGAAAAGTAGTTACAAACTGTGGTGTGCACACACTTATTCAACATGTTAACATCATTACAAATATTTAGATTGTCACATGTCTGATATGCCTGCCATCCTTGGTGGTGATGTGGCACAGATGGATAGCGAAATTCTGCATGATCTGCTAAAGTGTTGGAACATCAGTGCTGTTGATGATCTCCTGAATGGCTGTTCTCAGCTCAGCAATGGATTTGGGGTTATTGGTATAAACCTTGTCTTTAATATAGCCCCACAGAAAAGGAGTTGCATGTGTTCAAACCCAAACAATATGGCTGTCAATTGAGGCCAATGCAGGTGGTCCCCAAATTGCTCCTCCAGGACATCAAACACTCTCCTGCTTATAGGGGGTTGAGCTCCATCTTGCGTGAATCACATCTTGTCGAAGTCAGGGTCACTTTGGATAATGGGGATGAAATCATCTTCCAGTACCTTCATGTAGCGTTCAGTAGTCACCATACTGTCGAGGAATATCACACCGATTATTCCGTGACTGGACATTGCACATCACACAGTCGCCTGTTGAGGGTGAAGAGACTTCTTGATCATGAAATGAAGATTCTCAGTCCCCCAAATGCACCACTTTTGCTTACTAGTGACCCCATCCAAATGAAAGTGGGCTTCATCACTAAACCAAATGATACAGCACATACTAATTCCCATCATGCCCTATGGCCAACCGTGCAGTCTGAACATCCTAACACAAACTGTTCAGAAGTTATGATGATTTTAGTTCATATTGTTCAATAATTGTCACCCTATAGATGTGCATGATTACTTTTAAGTTCTTACAAAGATGTTTTATTTGTTTGCTTATTTCAGAATTCTCAGAGGAAGGAAGCCAAAACTCCACTTGCAGTAGTGAAAAAACAATGTAAGTATTACCTTCTACACGTGTACAATTTGTTCTGTAGTGTAAAAAGTCATGTAGCTAATGTTCAACAACAGTGACCTAATTTCATAATATGCTAGTGTTTCACTAAGTAAGTTTAATCCGTTAAGCAAGTTTAATCTGTGGGAAACGTTTGGACTCTAAACTGTATCAGAGTATACAGAGTTTTGCCATTGGTTTCTTAAAGCTGCTCAAAAAATATTGGAATAGTTTCTTCAACAGTACCACAACTGATTCTTCCCCATTCTTAAAAAATTAACTGTTGCTCATAAGTTAGTACGTGCTATATAACCGGAAGAAAAATATAATAACCGGTCTCCCTCCCAATCTGGTAACAGTGACAACTCGGCAAATAACAGAAGCATAGAGTTGTCTACAGGCACACAAAACAGAATGAGAACTTCACTACCCCCACCCACCCCTTACACACTTACACACTCACACACTCACACTCACACACACACACACACACACACACACACACACACACACACACACACCTGTACAGCTATGTTGTGCTGGCTGGCTGAATACACAAATGTCAGGACTGCAGTTCAACAGGTTGACTGGGGCGATGGGTTTTGCAGATGAGAAAAGGGTCCAGGAGGGTTGGGGAAGGTTTGCTAACTGCTTGAAGGGGGACAGCATGTGTTGAAGATAAGAATGCTGGGGGGGGGGGGGGAAGGCAGTAGGTGCACAGGTTAGGAATGTGCCACACAGACGCTGGAGACGGTCAGTTTGGGCAGCACATGACAATGATGGGCAGCAGATTTGGTTGAGGTGACAGAATAGAGGAAGGGGAGAAAGCCTTGGACGAGACTGGAGTTGGATGTGCTGGGTAAAGCAATCGGGCAAATCTTTCATCTGGGTTCTCCACAGGGATATGACCCGTGTGGTGAGGGGCTGGGATGGGAGTGGCATAGCAATGGACCAGGACAAGTAGGTTGGGTGTCTGACAGAGTACCAGTAGGAGGGTTGAGAAGGATTGTGGATAGCAGTCATTTCAGGACATGATAACAGATAGTGGAAGTCCTGGCAAAGCATATGATTCTGTTGCTCCAGTCTTTAATGATATTGAGTGATGGAAGACGGCCAGGGGGGGGGGGGGTGTTCCTTTGCAGGTGGTTCTTGGGGGTGCTGAGAGTATTGGGGGGAAGTGAGGGTATCACATGGAGATTTTATTTGTATACTAGATTTCGACATAGTGCCATTTTGTGAAGACCTGAGACCTTCAGCATACTGTGCAAGGGAATTCTCATCAGTGCAGATATGCTGTCCATGGATGGCCAGACTGTATGGGCGGGACATTTTGTGTGGAAAGGATGGCAGCCATCAAAAAGCAGGTACTGTTAATGGAAAGAGGACTTGATGATGTTGACAGAAGGTGGAGGCCAGTGTCCAGGAAGTTGGCATATCAGGTTGAGGGGAAAACCAAGTGAATCGGAGAGACGGTAATGAGGCTGTGGAGGAATGAGAATAGGGTGTCATGGCCCTGAGCCCAATCATGAAGATATGATCAATAAATCTGCACCAGACAATGGATTTGGAATTTTGGGAGCCTAGAGAAGTTTCTTTTGGAAGGCCAATAAACAGATTGGCATATGTGGGCACCTGTGGTAGTGCTGCAGGTTTGTTTATATATCCTCTCAAAGGAGAAGTTATAACGTGTGAGGATGTAATTAATTAAATGTACACTGAAGAGCCAAAACATTATGACCCCTGCCCACCAGGAGTTTGAATGATGCCTGGAGACGTCACGGTTACATTACACATTCAGGGAAGTATATAACTGGAGCAGATATAAGTAGGGAACCATTTCTAGTGATGATACTGCTGATAGTGTGGAAATTTAATGGCATAAACAACACTGACAGAGCAGATTGTTATAGCCCGGTGCCTGGGAATGAGTATCTCGGAAATCGTGAAGCTGGTTGGCTGTTGATGTGCTACTTTTGTGAGCATCTCTGGAGTATGGTTGAAAAATGACAAAATCACAAAGAGATGTCAAGGTGTTGGACATCCATGCCTCATCAGGGAACCTGGATGTCGGAGGCTTTTCCGCTTAATTAAACAGGATGGGTGGCAACCTGTGGCAGATATGGCAGCAGAGTACAATGTTTGTGCAGGCACTAGTATTCTGGAGCACACCATTCAGTACACCTTTCTGAACATGGCGCTCCACAGTAGGTGACCCGTACTTGTTCCCATGTAGATTCAATGACATCATTAATCATGATTGCAATGTACAAGGGAAAATCGAGATTCTGCTACTGATCAATGGAAATGGGCCACCTGGTTAGATGATTCATGTTTCTCGTTACACCATGTCAGTATTCTTTTACAGATATGCTGTCATCCAGGTGGACCGCTGTGTGAAATGTGCACCACACTATGGATGCAGGCTGCTGGGACAGTATTATGCTATGGGAGACATTTACCTAGACTTATGTGGGACCTGTGTCGGTAATAAAAGGCATCAAGACAGCTGTAGATGATGTAAATATTATTGTGGGGCACCTGAATCCCTTCATCTTGTTTTCTCCAACTACAATGGCATTATCCAGCGGGATAACCACTCGTGTCACAAGGCCAGAATTATGCTGTAGTCGATTGAGGAGTATGACAGTGAGATGACATTGATGTCTTGACCACCAAATATGCCTGACCTGAACCTGATGGAACATCTGTGGGATGCTGTCGGGCACCAGCTCCTCACCCGTAAGCCACCGGTCCATAATTTGTGACAATTGTGTGACCTGTGCATAAACATTTGATGCCACATACCTCTGGAAACCAACCATGGACCTATTGGATTCATGCCAGGCAGAATCTGTGCTGTCTTGTGTTCCGAAAGAGGACCAGCGTGGTATTAGCCAGGTGTTCATAATGTTTTGGCTCATCAGTGTATAAGGAATGAGTTGATGGGTTTGGAGTCACAAATGCATTAGGAGAGGTAACTTTCAATTGCAACAGGGCCATAGGCGTGGGGAATATTCAGGCATAAGGAGGGGATATCAACAGTGATGAGTAGGAATCCAAGTGTTAATGGGGTGGGGATGCTCAAGAACTGGTGAAGAAAGTTGCTTGTAGCTTTAATATGAAAGGCTAGGCTAAGAGCAAAAGGCTGGCAGTGCAGGTTGACAAGATCATAGATTTTCTCAGTGATAGGACATTAATCAGCTACAGTGGGGCCACTAAGATTGTTGGTTTATGCATTTTATGAAGCAAGTAGAACGTAGGTCTGCAGGAGATCAAAGGGGTGCGGAGGGGATGGATTTGAGGGAAGAATCGTGGAATTGTCCTAAATATTTGTGTAGGGTGTGGCACCCTATGTCCATATGTTTACGAGTGACCTAGAGGTAACCTTCGTAGCATCCTAAAACCCTAAACCCCTTGTATGGTTTAGGTTTATTGTGATATTCTCGTGATCTGGACCCAGGGCCAAGACACCTAATCATCATTCCTCCACAACCTCAATACTTTCGCACTAGTGAAGTTTTCATTCTTTTTGTGTGCCTGTGGACAATTTCTACTGTTCAGTGAGTTGTTACTTACTCCTAAATTATTTACATTCTGCCACAATCTTGCATACCATATTCATGCTCTGTTTGTGATTGGAATGGAACAGGACAAAACAGCAGTGGCAGTGGCATAAACAAAAATATTCTCTGTCAGCTGTTTGACAATGGTCTGTTATGAATGGATATAGAGGGCGTAAAACATCATTTGTAGCTTATTTAAGCCATTCCAATTAGGGTTTCCCAAAGTCTTACGAAGTCATTCTAGATGAATTGTGGGATGGTTCCTGCTGATAGGTCATGGCCAGCATCTTTCCCAGTCTCTGCCCCGTATTTACCTATATAAGGATTATCTAAATTTATGTATTGAGTTAGTAGTAGTATCATTCTTGTGTTGTGGTTTTTGTTTTCACTTTGAGATTTTTTTCTGTAGAACAAGTTGTATATATATGCAATTACTTGTTCTGTGATCAGATAGCATTGACATTCAGATTTAATTAAATAAAAATAAAATAGCAGAAATAAGTGTTTGTAAATTATTTGATCTGTACTTGGATGTAATGTAGAAACGGTGATGCTGATGCTTCTGTAATGATGGTATCTATTCTTGCTGTTTTATATACAGTGATGATATGTTGTTGATAGTAGTAGTAATAATAATAATAATAATAATAATAATATGAGTATTATTTTACAGCAAAAAATGTACTCCAGAAGACTTCCGATTTTGCTCAGCATGAGTTATTTTTGACTAGGAATCAGACTGATAATTTTAAGGCAGCTACAGATTCTGAGTTTCACCAATTTTCACTCAGTAATCCACAGCCAGATATGCTGGATTCAACACCATGCTTGCCAACGGTAATTTCTCATTTTATAAAATAAAATGTGTTTTAAAAGTTTCTTTTGCATGCCCTGGAATACCTCCCCAATTTTACAGTATTCTCGAAGAAATAGTGAACAAAGGTAAGATGGGGACTTGTGTGTGTGTGTGTGTGTGTGTGTGTGTGTGTGTGTGTGTGTGTGTGTGTGTGTGTGTGTGTGTGTTTGTGTGTTTGGGGGGGGGGGGGATAGGATAGATTAGATTCAGTTTTCATTCCATAGACTCAAAAATGAGATGATTCTTGTGGATAAGGACCAAGTCAAAAAAAACATTAAACATTTGAGTATAATAGTCACTACGTTGATCATTTGTCACATGAAACACTGAATAAATAAAGGAGACGATCGCTGGTAACCTCATCACATAGAATATGTGTAAACTGATGTAGGAAAGGAGAGGGCTCAGTTTTGGACGAAATTTTTTGGTCACTATGTTTCAGGAAAGAGTAAAGAAGACAGCAGAAATCAGTACACACACAACAGCATGTGCTACCTAATATTTTCCAAAATGCCACACTTGAAAACTGGATTCTTTCCAGGATTATACCTGAGGTTCTCTTGGTGATGAGGAAGGTAGGGTCAAGCGTTTCGGATGGCCCTTGGACTAGGAACCATTTGTATACCCAACAGAAGCATCGTCTTAGTGTCACTGTCCTACAGTACAGGGTCAAACTATGATTATTACACACTTCCTCCTCAGTTGGTTCTTTTTTCATTTAATTGTAGCCTATGGTGTTGGGCCTTAACAGACTTATGGAGGCACAAGTTGTTCCTGGATGGGTACTTAGAAAAAAACCCAAAAAGCGTTTTTTTACCATTTTTGTGCCAAAACTCTGCCACAGATTCCAAGACAGCTATGCCCAACAAATGGCTGAAATTTTTGTGATGTATTCGTAAGATCCTGATCTCCAATAACCTGTAAAATTTTCTTGTTATCTTTACCCATTTCCGAGATACAGAGGTTCAAAGCTACCCTATGTGTACACATAAAATACACATGTAAAACCCAGTATGAGGCAAAAACGTAGTTTGTAAGTGACATAGCATGGAGAAATATGCTATAAAATGTCTCCATTATCATCAGAAGGGTTCTTGGAATCCCATGTTTATTTATTTATTTAGTCCTTTGATCATGTGCAGTACAATATACAAGATGATATTGGACTTAAGTCATTACAGAGGACAGTTTTCAAGATTATAAAGAGTGTTTAATTCATGTTACAAGCTTCCAGAGGTATAGGGGACTTGACCTACAAAGTTTTACATAGGAATACATGTCTGGAAACATCATGCTAAAACAGGTGCCAGTGAATCTAAGTGTATGCATATACACAAACAAACTTAGAAACATTCTAGGATGATGGGGATGGATAAATGTATCAATTTGTGGTAGTGGCCCCTGCTTCGGAAACAAATGAGTCGAAAGTTACAAGCAAAAATTAATCTGATACCTCTGACAATGCAATATGTGTACCGGTACTGTTGTTCCTAAAATTTTAGGAGATACAACTTTCAGAGGTGGTAGTACAGACAAAAAAAAAAAAAAGAAAAAAAAAGAGTCAAGTAAACATGGCTCTAAAATGCAGACCTGAGGAGCTATGAGCACTTTTTCATGTTAGCTATTGTGAAACACAAAATTTTGTATATGGCTGCATGTTCAGAGACCATGAATAGTTACAATTGAAAGAAAAACAGCCCTCAGTCACTATTTTTAATGAATTAACTGGGTTTCAACACTGCTAGGAGTGTCTTCCTCAGAATTTAAATCAGAGAATGGTCTGTTTCTATAACATGGTCACAGAATTATGACTAAAAACGTATGATAGAGTATAAGTACGAAATCATCGTGAAAGAGTGGCAGTACTTATATGTCATTTATAAAATAATAAATATGCCAAAAGGGCATTAGTCACAAAGATATTTAAGATAAAGAAAACTGTGATGGCGAGCCACTAAGGGCTGCTCGTTACTTGCGTGGTTCAGGTTGCAAAACAGAGTCTTTCACACAGTGAAAGATTGTTCTTGAAGTTTTGTAATGAGGTTCTCATGAAATATAAGAAATATAAGGCATCTTTTTTAAAAGTGTCTGCCAGTTACTTGCTCTCAAAATTCCTGTTCCACTTTCTTGTTAATCGAACTAGCAAATGAGCATTTGAGCGACCCTTCTTTGTGCACACTGAGTGTCCTCCCCGTTTGTCTGACTTGATATGGCTCACAGACACATGACATTTCTTTTGTGTTTTTAATCACTCCTTAAGATGCAAATCCACACAGTCCACTCCATTGGATACTCCCAATAGGTTCTGTACCCTGTGTACATTTGCAGTCTCAAGACTGTTTAAAGACGTTAAAGTAATGGCATTAACAGCTGTCCACTGCAGTGGTTATTGTATGACATAAACGCTGTCCACAACAGGGCTAATGGATGCCATAAAAATTATGGTATCCTGTTACACTCCCTGAGACACACCAGATATTACTTCAGTGTCTGTTGATGGCTCACCATCCAAAATAACATGTTGCATTATGCTTGTCAATAGATTTTGGATTGAATCTCAAATCTGGTTAGTTTCTTTAGAAAGCATTTTGCGGTACTGATTCAAAAGCTTTTTGAAAGTCTAGAAAATTTGAATCAACCTGGTTTCCCTTCTCTGTCATGCTGGTGATATTATGTGTGAAAAGTGCAAATTTACTTAGGCAGTTTTATAAATCTACTTGCATAAATACCAGGATGGTTCCCACATTCGTAGATTCACAGTGCGCAAAACACAGAAAAATGGTGTCACATTTGACTACGTGGTTATATAGACACAGAGAGGAGTAAACGGATTCTTGCTTGGTGATCGTTGGCAGTAGCTTTGAAATGCCTTTGGGAGTGGCAACCTCAGCATAGTGATAGCTTATGTCCTGGTATGGTTGGATCTGTGTGAAATTGAAGACATACCATACCAGTCCCAAGCTGTTAATTACAGGATAAGGGCACTGGAAAGGAAGGAATATGTCTATTCACTCACAAGTTCTGTGTAGAACTAGACAGGGACTCCATCATGCTCCTTCACATTATTGAATTTAAGTAATTTAAGGAGCATTTCAACATCCATAGTACTGATTACTGTGTCACTCAACTTAGCAGTTGTATGGATGTTGAATGAATTGTGGGACATTCTGTGATTTGCCTTTGTGAAAGAATATTTGAAGTCAGAAGCATTTTAGCTTTTGTTTTGCTATCTTGTATTTGAGTTATAGTCTCATCCACAAGTATTTTGATTTTTTTGTGCTACAGATAGCCTTAACATATCACCAAAATTTCTTGGGGTTTTGAGGCAGGTTGTGTGACAGTTTTTCACTATAGTTATACTGCTGGTTATGTGCATTGCCCTTCTGTTAACGAAGTGAATTTCAGAGCTGTCTGTCTGCTGTTTTGTATGCCTGTTGCATAGTAGACACTGTTTCTTAATAAGCATTTTGATATTATCTTTATACCAAGGGGGATAACCCATGTTTTGTAAGGATTGCTTGATTTTTCATTTAAAATTGAGCTTCAAGCAGTTCCTGTACATAACCACAGTCTAAATCAAATGAACCTAACTTCCCTCAGAAATAAGATAACCTCCTCCTCCTCAGTGTGTATTACAGTTATATTGCATGAGACAATTATGTTTAAATATTCTGTATTGATTGAAGGAATTTTTTTTCAGTGTCTTCCCTGTCTCCATTCCCCCCACTCCCACTGTCCTGTACCCCATATGTTTGATAATGTTCATACGATTAGTTGCTGTAATATTTCCAGGTATTTGTATTATGTATCTGCTGTTTATTATGTATCAGTCATAAGAAGCCTTAATGTAATTAAAAAAATTACTGTACCATACTCTTTTAACACACAGTGATGATGAATTATCTGCATTTTATGCAATAGGCACCAGCTTCAAGATGTAACCTAGATACCTTAATCCAGTCAGAAAGTGCTAGTTATGATGAGGCTGCTTTAGTTGAAATTGCAACGGCAGCATTTGTGAAAGAGCTGGGTCTACAGGATTCAAGTGTTCTGTCTGATGGAAAAGTTGAAATACGTGAAGTGTCAGCAGGAACTTACCTAATGAAAGAAGAGAGCCATAAGGTAATAATGATTTTTGTTAGTTACAAATACTGCATTAATGACTATAACTTGCCATACAATCTCTCTCTCTCTCTCTCTCTCTCTCTCTCTCTCTCTCTCTCTCTCTCTCTCTCTATTTTATTTCAAATGTCACTCCCAGAAATGTCAACTTTCCTTAATGATTGTAATTGTGTATTCTTCTTGCAGAGCCTCCCATCTATTCACATTTTGTCAAATTTTCACTTGCCATCATGCTGTACATTACTTCTGAAGTGTAAAATAATCCATCCATGTAACTGTTTTGTTCTCGTCAGGATGTGGCGTTGGTGTATCTAGTCACGGGTGCCTTAGTTGTATCACAGAAGCTGACTGATGTTGATGAAGAGGTCTTGATGTTTAAAGCCCTTCCAGGAGAAATCGTAGGAGGTCTTGCTGTACTCACTGGAGAACCAAGTTTTTTCACCATTCGTGCAGAAACTGCATGTATTGTAGCACTGATGTCAAAAACAACATTTTATGAGTGAGTAATCTGTGGTTCCTGAAATGATTATTTATTCTTTGTTCAGAATAATTAAGGAGTAACTTTCCAAAATTTCACGAGTCCACAAATAAAAAAATTTACAGGACAGACCCAAAACTTGAATATAAAAGAATGGGATAAGTAGGAAAATTCTTACTCTTTATTTAAAGGCTTAGCTGCTACTCAAATTTTTAGAATCTGTACAATTATTTGCATCAGCCATAAGGATATTTCATGTTCTCAACCATATTCACATAAGAAAAATATGATAATCTGTTCTTTAACTTTTATTTTGAGCAAAAATAAATGATACAAAGAAACAAGGTGTATCCAACTTCAGTGTGAATGATACAATTAAAATTAATGAATTTGGTTTAAAGATAACATACTGTTTATATGAGAAATTTCCATTTACTCCGTGAGCACTCATTCAAAATTGTAACTAGGCAGTACATTTTAAAACATTCTTTAAAGAGTACAACCAAAAATGTAATTAAACTTATTATTTTAAGCATACCTTTTTTCAGAAAAAAAGTTTTAATTCTCTTCAAAACATTTGGTATCCAGGTTCTCTCCCAGCAATCACACTCCTTGTCCTCAACTTGCTCTTCTACATTGTTTGCCTAATCATCTATCTCAAGAAGTTGAACATAAAATTGCAGACTTTCATCTTCACTCCAGTTGTAACTATAGTGTTGTTTCAGAAGGCTTATGAAGTCCTTTTTTCAGATTTTGCAGGGTGTATCAAACTTACAACATTTGGATCAGGTTTATGATCTGTCACTACACCTCATTTTGGCAAGGTGATATAACCTTTTGATGCATCATCCAAGCCTTATGAAGTCTCTATTTGTATATAAAAAAATCTTCTTTTCCCCTTCAGTTCCTTTTTCAATATTATTCGTTTCATTTCTCTTATCACCACTGGCTTCTTCAGATAATGGAAGAGGCTCTTAAAGTTTAAAATATTCCAGTCCATTCCCAGCCTTTGAACATTCCCATTTTGTGACAAATATTTTGATATAGTTGAGAGGTTAATATTTTAGCCTGTTTCTAAGGATTCATCTCCACTGTATGAAAAAGGCGATCCTCAGGCAAGTGTGAATGACCATGCACCTGAAATACCTACCTTATTTCTTTCACCGAGTCTGAAAACTGTTTTAGACATCACTAGTAGAGAGAATGATCTACATAGGCATTAGTGTTCTGCTCCAGGCAGCCATTGGAAAATAATCTTATACTTTTAGTGTATTCATGGCATTTGTTGCTTACTTAGAGGATGGATCTATCAAGGCTGAAGGTACTTCATTTGATTCACAACCAGCCTTCTCTTCAGTCCAGCAGTAGAAACTTGGAGACTTCTTTTGGGTGTCGATAATGCAGAGAGCAAGATAGAGCATAATATGAGAGTTGCTGCACATAAAGTGCTTGGCCGATAGCACGTCTTGGTAAGGGTTGCACTTGTAGATCAAAGCAGAGAGACATTCTGTTTGGCAATTTCTGTTTCATAATTTTATAAAATTATTTTGCTCTCATTTTATGAGCAGCAAGCTCTATTTGAACTCTCAGTCTTTTGACTAAGTGCTTAGTGAGTTTCATTTTATTTTCCATTCTACAGCAATAGCTATGGACATCTACTGCCGGATCGTCAAATCCCAGGTTAAAAGGTTTAGACAAAATGCTATTGAGAACCACTCTTTTTACCTTTAAAGAGTCGGGAATGCTCTCATTGTACATAGCTAAAAGCTTTTTGACGTATAACTCTGTAGATACAGCCTTTTACTTTTGTTGCAATGACTTTCTCTAACCTTCAAATTCGAGATGAACTTAATCACATATGCCTTGGAATGTTTTGTTTTGTTCTGTAGCCCTCGCCTCCTTCCTCATGAATGGAATTATCATTAAGTATTGAGGAAGCAGTACCATTAATTATGGTTATTCCTATAGAGAATACAACTGTAAAAAGCTTGGAACACACAGAAACTTGTTAATTGTTTATTCAGATGTGGCACTTTTTAACTAGAGAATTCAGCTTTCCATCATCTTCCCTAGAGCCATTGTTTCTGGCAGGACACAGCTATAAATGAAGACAAAATCCAGTCCTGTTGCTGTTTGTTGAAGTGTCTGTAGACCTTCTTTCTATTTCTGACGAGATAGTAGACAGGAATGGTACAGCATTTGACTCTTTCCCCTTTGCATCCTCAAGACGGTTCAAACACCTGACTCCTCGTCGTGATATCAAACAGTTAATAAGTAATTGTTGGTTTTGATTCAGAAATTAATAGAGGAATACATAGCTAGTAATCATAATGAAAGCCACTGATTATAATTTTGCAGCCATTTGCAGCTGTACCTTGTTGATTCTGTCTTGAATATTAAATGCTCCAATTGCTGCATTTAAAGGCTCTATTTGGTTCTTACGACATGTTTCTGGATGCTCTATCTCATTTTCAAGTCACTTAAAAGCATCAACTGTAAAGCATCGCCACACTGTAGCACATTACTATCATTTAAACAAGAAGGTGTTGTCATTTGATAATAGTTTATATTCACTGTTTCATCATGCACAAGTACTCTTTAGCTGCAGCCAGAAGATTTCAAAAACTGGCATGTGTCTTTCTGACCACCAGAACATACATAAAATGAAAATTAGTCCTGTTTTGATGGTCAGAAAAAGACAGTCTAGTTTTTGAAACACTTGTGCACAATGGAGATTTTCTGTCTGAATGTATAATTAAATAGCAACATCTTATGGCTTAAATAATATTAATGTGCTGAAGTATGATGATGCCTTACAGCTTATGCTTGTAACTAACTTTAAAATGGGGTAAAGCATCCCAAAGCATGTCATGAGGACCAAATAAATACAGGAGCATTTAATATTCAAGAAAGAAAACCCACTGATTAGTCAAGTTCATAACAAAATTTACTTTTGTAATCACTCATCTCCCATCTGCTTCACATTTGTTTTCATTATGTCTTTCTACCGCTTCCTATATCCAGAAGAGTAGCACCTACAAGTACAATGTCTTCAGAGTCCATCATATGTCACATGAATTGCAAACACTCACAAAAACAAAGTGCTTGGCAGCAAACCTGTTGTACATGACAATGCATTGGCCACAACAATAAACAGCATACAATGGAAACATCGAGAACTTTCAGAATGTCAGATTTTATTGGACTTTCGGTACTACTTACATTAGCAGTCATGAAAAAATGGACCTATTGCTGCTCGACATATTTTGTTTTTGAACCAGAAGCCAAACTTTCCACATAATTTAAATGGTTAAAAATTGTGTTTTGAATGAAAACGACACCATAGCTTGATGCAGTCCATCTTCTAGAGTACAAATCTGATTCAGACTAATTTACAATCACAAGTGGACTTATCACATTTTGAAATGTCACTTCTCAATTAACATTTTGCAAGGAATCTATAGTCAATGTATCCATCTAGTTTTTATCGTTTAGAGAATCAGAAACTATGTAATTAGATGACAGTATCTTAATGGGTATAGACATTAGCCTTAATATTTGTGCATACAGGTTTAAAATTTGTGTAGTTCCATAGGAACAAATGACATGAAAACCTATGAAGAACAAATGTGAATTAAGAGAAAGTACTCCATGATTGTTGCATCATATGAATTTTTAATTGTAATAGTAAGCTGGAGGAGAGAAAAAAAGGGAAAGGGTATTTGATAGGAGTACACATGCAGATTCAAAACTGTACTATCTGAAGTACTATACAAAAGCAATTCCAGATTGTTCAGAAAAGAAATAAACAGCAAATATGCTTGGTGTTTCTTGTCTGCATCTATATATTAGTTAATAACAGTACATTTGCTCCGAAAGTTGATCAAACTGAGGTGTTGAGAAATGTGGTTGGTGTGGTTAATAGCATTTTTTATTAGTATTTTTTATGAGGACTACAGGTAACATCAAGTTAATTATTTATTTTTAATAATGAAAAGAGAAATGGGGAAATTTGATATCATTTTGTCATTTTACATTCAAAAAACTATAAAATCTGTGACTACAAACTTGATGTCAGTCAACTTCAGAATGGGGCATCACTAATTGAAACAGCAGCAAAATTTCATCTTAAATACTAAACATGTTATGAATAACTAGTTGTGTTTGAAAAGCATAATACGCATCACTAAAGTAAAGGTGTATTTCATGCTCAAATATTACAAAAATTAACAGAAAAAATGCCAAGGGGAATGTTTTGGTGAATACGCAATGAATATCAGGAATGTAGTATACAAAGTTTTATTACAAATAACCAGGTACACAGCAGTGACAGAACAGCAGAGTTTACACATGCTCATGAAAAGAAAACAGTGGGAGAACAGTGCCCAATAAGTCCGGTAACAAGCACAGCTTGTCATAACCAATCGTGAAACAGTCCCAGTCATCAAATAGAATTTGCACGAACACGAACAATTCAAGAGAGAGCAGGCTGCACTGCTGACATGTGGCTGTCCCCACTCAGCTAGCGATGGTGCTGGCACTAGCACCAAGCAAAATGGGCACTATTGTTTCTGTCTCTTGTCAGCACCAAATGTGAACTTTGCAGTTGTGTGGTGGCAGCATATGGAGACATGCCGCCACTTTCTTCCCATCCCTTCAGGGAGCTGACATCACAGGCATCAGTGGAAAATGGCAGGAGGCCAAACAGTTGGGACTACCACTCGGGATGAATAGGTGTGCCCGGGGAGGCTATGGGATCCGCCCAGGTGACTCCATGGCAGCTGTGTGGTGATGCTGTTTGCCTCCACCAGCTCTTATAGTCTGATAAGGTGTGGCTGTCACAAAACTGGGAAATCAGCCATCACTGGCCTGGTGGGGCATACAGCCAGAAATAGTCCAGATGATTGTGAGCCAGGTAGGTGCCGTTCACTTGGAAACCACCCCTTGGGCAGCAAAGAACAGGTGCGGCAATGCGTTGGGAGGTGCTGACATCAGGGTAGAAACCATCGAACTTCAGTGAAGGGCTCAATGTGACTGGCAACTGCATCTCGACATTGATGGCACCTGACAGGTCCTCAAGTGGAGTTGACCTTGCACCTCCCGGCCTCTGGACTGGAGCAGTGCTCGCAGGGGAACTCCCCACTTGTGTCTGTTGTGGCTGCTTTAGGTGCAGAGCAGATGCAGTAGTGTCCAGGACTGGTGGCCATGGAGGCTTTGTCCATGCAGCAGTGTGGTCCTGTAGGTGTTGAGAAACCTACAATATGGGGCTGGAGCAATTGTAGCCCACAGAAACACTAATGGGTCTGAAAAACCTATCTTGTATGCCTCCAAAACATTGACAGTCACCCAACGCAAATATTCTCATGCAGAAAGGGAGGCTTTAGTCATTGTGCACGCTATCCTGAAGTTCCATGTTTTCCTCTATAGTACCAAATTCCTTCTCATTACAGGCCACAAGCTGCCTGTGGCACTATTTGAAATCTGTTCACGACTTTCCGACAGGATTGCACAATGTCTTCAATGCTGAGCTTTGTTTTTGAGTACATGTCAGTATGAGATTTATTATAGATCCACGGCACAGCGTGCTAATGCAGACGCCTTGTTTCACCTGCCCATGGGTCCCGACCTGGTCGAGGTGATGATGTGTCTGCCAAGCACTTTTGTAATCGTATCTTAAAAGTGCACAGCACAATATACTGTGCATCCTCACTCAATAGCAGACCAAACAGTGTTGACATGAAGTGGGGAATACCATTGCAGCCACAGAAATCTTGAAACAATACCAGTGTGAACTGCGGGCCATAATTGGAGTCTACCGTCTGGGGCAAGCCTTCATACGCATACAAGTGGGTGAGAGCTGCAAAATAGCTTCTGTGGTTGTGTGGTTGTATAGCAAATGTGCAAGACATACGGGTAATTGGACAGTGTGTGGACCACCATCAATCATATAGACTGGCACAAGGCATCCGCAGAGTTATTTTGAATGCCACCCCAAGGCTTACCCGGCATGTGCTAAGGATAAAAAGTTCTTGGCAGTGTTGCCTGCTGTTTGGCACATTGTTTGCACATGTACATGATCCTCTCAGTTGCCGAATTGATCCCAGGCCATTAGACAGAACACTATATGAGGAACTTATTGTAGATCGTACCCTAATGGCCGTGGTGTAAGAGAGCAAGAATACAAGATTGGAGGATCGAAGACTGACATGTTGTCAAAGTCAGTGTTAAGAAGGAAGGTTCTGTTGACTGCCACCAGCCAATAGTGGAGGAGGAAATAGGTGCTGAACAGACCAGACTCCTTTGCAGGCAGACACTCTGGCCAGCCATGCACGCAAATTCAGCCCCTGCTGGAGCATGGGATCTTGCTTGGTGGCTGCACTATGTGATGAGCTGTCACTGGAAGTCTATTCACCATGTGTTGCAAGTACTCTTTGACCTGAAATTGGACAGCTTCTGCTTTCTTGAAGGCCAGGTTGGTGCAACAATGTGTCCTCATCAGCACGTTGTGCCGTGGATCTATAATGAATCTTACAGTGACATGCACTCGAAAACAAAGCCCAGCATTGGAGACATTGCGTGATACTATTGGGAAGTCACAAACGGGTTTCAAATAGTGCCACAGGCAGCTCATGGCCTCTGATGAAATGGAATTTGGTACAGTAGAGGAAAACATGGAGCTTCAGGATAGTGTGCACAATGGCTAAAGCCTCCATTTCTACATGAGACTATTACCCAAATTGGGAAGCATCTGTTGCCAGGACAAGCTGTTTGACCAGTGTAAAAGTACCAAGGAATGATGATGTCTTTACCAGCGACTTTAAGTGCATGAACCCAACATTGCAGTCTGCTGACCGAATGAGTGGAACACCATTTTTACTCAATTTGGTCTACAGATGAATTATACACTGTAGCGCCAAAGAAACTGGTATAGGCATGTGTATTAAAATACAGAGATACGTAAACAGGCAGAATACAGCACTGTGCTTGGCAATTCCTGTATAAGACAAGTGTCTGGCACAGTTGTTAGATTGGTTAATGCTGCTACAGTGGCAGATTATCAAGGTTTAGGTGAGTTTGAACGTGGTGTTATAGTTAGCACATGAGCGATAGGAAACAGCATCTCCGAGGTAGCGATGAAGTGGGGATTTTCTCGTATGAACGTTTCTTGAGTGGACCATGAATATCAGGAATCTGGTAAAATGTCAATTCTCTGACATCGCTACGGCTGGAAAAAGATCTTGCAAGAATGGGACCAATGATGACTGAAGAAGAGAATAGTTCAACATGAAGAATTGCAACCCTTCTGCAAATTGCTGCAGATTTCAATGCTGGGCCATCAACAAATGTCAGCATGTGAACCATTCAACTAAACAGCATTGATATGGGCTGCGAGTCGAAGGCCCACTCATGTATCCTTGATGACTGCACGACACAAAGCTTTACGCCTCACCTGGGCCTGACAAAGCTTTATGCCTCACCTGGGCCTGTCAACACTAACATTGTACCATTAATGACTGGAAACATTGCCTGGTTGGACAAGTCTCGTTTCAAATTGTATCAAGCAGATGGTCGTGTACAGGTATGGAATGAATCCATGGACCCTGCATGTCAGCAGGAGACTGTTCAAGCTGCTGGAGGCTCTCTGATGGTGTGGAGTGTGTGCAGTTGGAGTGATATGGGACCCCTGATATGTCTAGATATGACTGACAGGTGGCATGTACATAAGCATCCTGTCTGATGACCTGCATTCATTCATGTCCATTGTGCATTCCAATGGACTTGAGCAATTCCAGCAGGATAATGTGACACTCCACATGTCCAGAATTACTACAGAGTGGCTCCAGGAACACTTCCATTGGCCACCAAACTCCGCAGACATGGACATTATTGAGCATATCTGGGATGCCTTGCAATGTGCTGTTTAAAAGATATCTCCACCCCCTTGTACTCTTATGGATTTATGGACAGCCCTGCAAGATTCATGGTGTTAGTTCCCTCCAGCACTATTTCAGACATTAGTCGAGTCCGTGCCACATCGTGTTGCGGCACTTCTATGTGCTTGCAGGGGCCCTAAAGGATATTAGGCAGATGTACCAGTTTCTTTGGCTCCTCAGTGTATATGCTGTATTAGGAAGACATTTTGAATATTAATTAACTTTATCCAGAAATAATTGAGGTTCATTCAGGTTCCATAGTTTAGGTAGTTTATCAACTGACACTGCGCGGTGCTTCATAGGTTTGATACCGTTCTTCGAGAGGTGGACCAAATATTCTATTTTTGTCCAAAAAAACTTTGATTTCTGCTGGTAGCACTTAAGGCCTACCACTTTCAGTTTAGTGAACAGAATCTGAAGGTTAGTGTGATGTTCGGACCATGAGAAACCTAAAACAATAATGTCATCAGCGTAGTTTTCACAGCATGAAAGAGGCAGAATCCAGCTGAAGCTGCAGGTGTACCTCCGCCAAGTCAATTTTAGGAAAACATTCACTGCCCACCAGTTTTGTGAGTATTTCTTGAGGACAACGAATAAAGTAGCTAGCCATTAACAATTGGGCATTAATGGCAGACAAAATCTGCACAAAAATGAAGCATTCCTGTAAGGGTTTTGGATAATAATCAGAGGCATAGCCTACTGGCTGGAAGGAAGGGGTTCAGTAATACCCAGACAATGCAACCTGTCCAGTTCTTCTTTCACTGCTGATCACAGAGCAAATGGAGTAGGCTGAGCATGACAAAATTTGGGAACTGCCATTGGATTAAGGGGGGTTTTAGCGTCATAGTTTTTTGCAGAGACCAATCCCAGCCAAAACAGTGAACCAAACTTGCAGCAAAGGTCGTCTAGTGCCTGGAACGGGATGGAGTTGGAAATGTTTTGGGCAGCATCCTGAAAATCAAAAACCGTGGATGTGTCAAGACCAAAATTGTTTTTGGACAATGCACTGTCGACAGTCAAAACTATGACCACCCACATGACAGGCCGATACTCAACACTGATCTTAAACTGGTCTTAGACATGAATTGGATGGCCAGCATAACTGACCAAACAATGGTTGGTGGAGGAATTAGAAAAGCAGCCTGAGCAGTGATACATGTCAAGATTCAAGAGAGACATAAAGGGTTCAGTATAGCTTTTGTTGAATTTGCAGTGTAAAATCTTGCTGGGAACACTGAGCTCCTGGCTGAGCATCATCATAACACTACGAGTCTCTGGGGACTTCATTTATGCATTTAAGGACTGGCCATGCTGGCTGCCATGACGGCTGCCATGATGGGCAACTGCTGTACGGCCTAGTTTATGGTAAGCTGTGCACCGTATCTGCCGCTGTGGGCAGTGGCTATGGATGTGTGGTCAGAAACAGTTGGCACAAGAGGGGAAACTGCTTTGGAAAAAGCCACAGGCCGAAGATGAATGGTGCGAACGAGAAGAAAAGGGTGTCAGTGAATGGTGCCTTTGTTGTGGTATGGAATGCACCACCACTACTCTCGTGACATCCCCAAACATCTGGGTGACAGCCACGACCTCCATGACCGTGAGATCTTCTAAACGTGATGCCTCCTAATGTACCTATTCATCTGGAACAGGTACGACTATGATGTTGCGTATAGGTATTGGCATAGGAATGTTTACAGTAAGCAGCACAAGCAAATATGGAGCTTGGCCACCCGTGCCATAGGACCTGCTCTATTTTGTCACTGCTGAAAATCTGTACGGGAAGCCACAGCATTGGTTTGCTTGAGATAATAAGCCCTGGGCAACTCACACGTTTGAGAATAATGCCATTAACAGAGCAAGTTTTGTAAACAAATAAAATGTTTCATGTCCAATCCAGACAAGGAAAAGGATTTTTTGAAGTTAGGTCTATTACATGAAATGAAATGCTACAAAATGCAGCTGCAAATGCCACATATACGAGTCCCACTTTCCCTCCACCTCTTGAAACAGGAAAAGCTGGGGGCACAGGCGGGTGTGCCAAGGGTGGTTGTGGAAGGATTATGGCAATCTGTGAAACTGTAACCAATTCACAAACCAAGTCTAACTGCTGCTGCTGCTGCTGCTGCTGCTGCTCCCACTGTTTTTATTATTGTAACAACTGAACCAATGTCAAATCCATTGTGCTGGTGGGAAACACGTGAAAATGAAATGACCTCATCACCAAAAGCTGTAGTATCTGTAGTTTAGTTACAAATGACCAAGTACACAGTAAATATATGACAGTAGTGACAGAACACCACGGTTTACCCTCACTCGTGAACAAAAAGCTGTGGGAGAACTGTCTAGGCCAAGTCTGGTAATAAGGACAGTTTGTCGTAACCAGTCACAGAGCAGTCTCAATCATCAAATAGAGCCTTAATGGAGCGAAAACAGTCCAGAAGAGCTCAGTTTGTGCCGTTGATGTGCATCACCACCAACAATAGGGCAGAAGGTAACTAATCCTTGGATACATCATTATTTTAGCAAGTGAAACGACAGTGATGCAAATTTTAAGGTTTTGTGAAATATCTGACCTCCTTCCCAAATTATCAGGAGAAGTAGTTAATGTTTTGTGAGTGAGACTGAAATCTTTATAAATTGAGTGGCCATACTCAACATGAGATAGATATTATTTTAGCCTTTTCATCTTTGTTTTAATAGGTTGTAAAATGACAAGCTGTTTAACTTCTTATAGCTGGAGTTCAGTCATGTAAAATTTTTTGAAGGACGTTATGTTCACTTTTGACTGCAAAATTATTTATTTATAAAAACAGCTATAACATTTTCAGCCATCTGACCATTATCAAGTGATGAAATTGGACTTCAGCACCTGTCAAAATCCCGCCGGGAGGAGATTATTTTAACTTGGCTGCATATTGAGCACTGCATTTTTAGCCATCGTAATTTGCTCAGTGGTGGTGCCCCACACTTTGTACGCATTGCGCCCAAATTTTAACTGCCTGCCTCTTCCTGCTGGAATGCCCCCCCCCTCTCCTTTTTTTTTTTTTTTTTTTTTTTTTTTTTTTTTTTTTTTTTTTTTTTTTTTACGTTCCAACTTGGGTTTGCCATCTGATTTATCAGCTGTTTTAGCGGGCTGTCGACTGTGTTTTACTTTTTATCCACCAAAGCAATATGGCGAAGGCCATTTAATTTTTAGTTTTGGACCTCCATTTTTGTATTCCCCCCCCCCCCCCCCATGCCTTTTTTAGCTGTCTCCTATTCTGTCCATTGGGACTGACATATAGAAAAAATAACTGAAATGTATACATGTCATCATCTCATCCTATGATGGGCATTTAACATTAGTGGTGTTCTCACATTTTACATAAATCAGACCAAACTGCTCCTCATGTACACTGAATAAATGCAGATTTGTGTGGCTTTAGAAAATATTGTTCTTGTGAGACACAGCTAGCTCTTTATTCTCCCAAATAATGTGTGCTATCAATGGGGGATGTCAAATTGATTCCATAATAGACTTCCTGAAGGCTTTTGATACTGTTCCTCAGAAGTGACTTCTAATCAAATTGCATGCCTATGTAGTATCGTCTCAGTTATGTGACTGGATTTGTGATTTCATGTCAGAAAGGACACAGTTTGTAGTAATTGATGGAAAGTCATTGACTGAAACACAAGTAATATCTGGCATTACCCAAGGGAGTGTTTGTTACAGACCCTCTGCAATTCTTGATCTATGTAAATGATTTAGGAGACAATCTGAACAGCTCTCTTAGATTGTTTGCAGATGATGCTGTCAGTTACTGTCTTATAAAGTCATCAGAAGATAAGAACAAATTGCAAAATGATTTAGACAAGATATCTGTGTGGTACAAAAAGTGGCAATTAACTCTAGATAATAAAAAGTGTGAAGTCATTCACGTGAGTACTAAAAGGAAGCTACTAAATTTCGGTTACAGAATAAAACACACAAATCTAAAGGCTATAAATTCAACCAAATACTTAGGCATTACAATTACGAATGACTTACATTGGAATGATCACATATATAATGTTGTGGGGGTAATCAAACCAAAGACTGAAATTAATTGCCAGAACACTTAGAAAATGCAACAGATCTACTAAGAGACTGCTTACACCATACTTGTCCATCCTCTTCTGGGTACAGTGTGGAATCCACATCAAATACAATTGATGGAGGAAATCGAAAAAGTTCAAAGAAGTTCAGCTCTTTTTGTATTACTGCAAAATAAGGGAGAGAATGCCATGGATATGATACATGAATTTGGGTGCCAATCATTAACCCTTTAATGGATGTGCCTGTGTGTAAAGTGCACAAATCACAAATAACATAGTTTTGTATCATTACATTATTGTTTCACAATTGTGAGCCAATATCTATTCTCTCATTATTGCTTCAGCTAACACAGTAATAAATTGTGTTGTCATATGTCCAAAAATAACAGCAAGCTAGGTTAGAAAAATTTTCGAGCCATGCAAGAAAGTGACCCAGACTCCGAGCTAGCACCAAAATCACACAATGAGGCAGTTATTTATGAGATAATTTGTAATCAAGTGAGCGGTTGGCAGGGATGTGATGCAACTGCATGGTTTAATGCATCCAGTGGGTCATTACTATGGGATAACACTTGTGTGCAGCAACAGTGTGATGCAATGAAAAGTATATTTTATTATTGTTTAATTAAATAGTGATTTAGCTCAGACATTGTTAGCTCATTTTATCATTGTTTAGTTAAAATAAGATTAAACCATAATTTTGTCACATGTCTGTCTTTGTAATATAAAGACAGTTATTCTTTACATGTGTACAAAGTGTGCCATGCTCCTGCTCATGTTAATGGAGATCGGCACCCCCACTGGAGGGTTAAATCATAGGTGTTTTTCATTGCAGCAAGATCTTCTCTTAAAATTTAGCGTCACCAACTTCTCCTAAGAGTGTGAAAATATTTTGTTAGCACCCACCTACACAGGAAAAATGTTAGTCACAATAAAATAAGAGAAATTAGATTACCACGGGAAGTTTTAAGTGTTCATTTTTCGTGTACACTGGCCTGTACACTGTTAGAGAGTGGAACTGCAGAGAAATAGCTGGAAGGTGATGCAATGAACCCTCTGCCAGGCATATTAAATCCAGCATAGTCATCAAATGTGGTGTGTCCAGGAAACCTGCTTTTTCGGATTGCTAAACAACATTCAAACAAATCGTATTAATGAGTTTTATTACAGAGTGAACAAATACAATACTTAACTTTGTGTTACACAGATGTGTTGCAAGCAAAAGGCGACACGCAAAATAAGCAATGTTCTTCAGTATAACAATTCCCAAGCCCGTGTTACATAGACATGAATAGAGTAGTCGCTGCTATACAAGTGCCTAATCTTGAAGCTGCTCTTCAACTGGACCAGGACCAGTCAGGTGCACCTCTTATGTCCATTTCACATAGGAGCCGCTGCTGTCGGGTTGTCGTCCTGAAGAAGGGCCGGTCAGCGTGTAATTGGTTGATGTCTTCTCGTGGCCCTCTCTGCTCTATTATTACTGACGTGTGTGCCGGCGCTTGACTTTATGCCATAATAAGGCAGTTAATTGTGAATTGCAGAGCAATCATGTAGATGTAGTCTATGCAAGTTGTGATTTTATGTGATTTATGTTAAAGATAACAACGATAAAACTAAATACCCAATATGTGGTGGTGATATATATGATATGTATATGTTTATTGAAGTTTTAAAATATGCTGAAGCATAATTTAGCCTCCTCATAATGGCCACACAGTCAAAATTGCAACAGTGAGTTTTATAAATAAAAAATGTTAGTCAAAGGTTACCAAGACATCCTTTAAAAACCCACAAACTGTATTTACAGTTTTACATTGAGTGATAGTGTACGTGATTGTATGGACATACATAATGATGGGGTAGAGGTGATTTTAACTTAAGTTGTATTTCATATATTTAAAGTTTCATTCATTTTAATCACAATTGTCTCAGAACTTTTAAAGACAGACAAAGGAGGGGATTGAGATGTACACACATTCTTGTTTATTATTATTTGTACCATATTGCCTCCTTTTTGCTTTCAGGGTTATGTGCCATGAACCACGTGTTGTGCTCCACATTGCCCATACAGTTGTTAGGAGGTTATCACCATTTGTTCGTCAAGTAGATTTTGGTCTGGACTGGGTCTTTGTTGAAACAGGACGTGCAGTCTACAGGTTAGTAATTGAAAGTGTCGTCTTAAATCGAACAGATAGATACAAATGTGTGTTTTTTTGCTTTGTATTTATGAGAGGTGCCTATTGCAGTTATTGTCGACAAGTCTACAGGAAAGTCCCTGCCCCCCCCCCCCCCCCCCCAATATGAATGAATTAATAGAAACATTTCCCAGAAAATAAATCATTATCTTAATAAATCCTCATCCTAATGCCTGAGTGACCTGGCTTTCATTTTTAACCCTCCACAGCCTATCCTCCCTTCTCCCTGAGGAAGGAACTAATTGTTCCAAAACCCAGGATAGTTTTGTGTACTCTTATTTGTACTCATCAGTCTGCTTAAGGTAAGTAACAGCTAGCAGTTCTGTCTCATAATTTTATAAATAAAGTATGAGACTATAACAGGAGTTGATAGTTAGCCATCATCATCCATTGATCTGCATGATGATCGTATTTTGGGCTCAGCTACACCCGTTAATCTTTTGTATCCTTCAGATGTAGTTGCTGCATTCTGCTGTCTTCATTGCTGAGTCTTTCTGTGTAATCTGGTTGCTTGCCTTGAGTGCTTGTGTTAAGACTGCTGCCAGATGCCAAGGTACCAGAACAGCTGGCCTCATACTATGTCGAGTACACCTAGAGTGGTAGCTGTGACAATTCTTGTTGCTTGAGTTTTGCTACTGTTGAGTGAAACTAAATTCATTGACTGTAAAAGTTAATCAGATTATAAATTTATGACTGTGAACTTTCCAAAAAAACTCGTTACTGTAATTGCAAAACAGGGAGATGTTAAAATTACTTTTATCACAAAGAATTACGTGTTTGTCTGCACCCCAATAATTCCTCCAGGAAAAAAGGTTCGCAATCGGCAACTCTTAAGTGTCCAAACATTGTTTACATGTCATCCTTTTCACACACACACACACACACCACACACACACACACACACACACACACCTACCTTCACTTATGTCACCTTTCTTGGACAGTTCATGAGTATCTTTTTTGTGATAAGACATGAAACACAATACAATACACAATAGTAATTTGTACTATTTGCATTTGTTTCTGGTTTCTTGGCAGACATACACTCCTGGAAATGGAAAAAAGAACACATTGACACCGGTGTGTCAGACCCACCATACTTGCTCCGGACACTGCGAGAGGGCTGTACAAGCAATGATCACACGCACGGCACAGCGGACACACCAGGAACCGCGGTGTTGGCCGTCGAATGGCGCTAGCTGCGCAGCATTTGTGCACCGCCGCCGTCAGTGTCAGCCAGTTTGCTGTGGCATACGGAGCTCCATCGCAGTCTTTAACACTGGTAGCATGCCCCGACAGCGTGGACGTGAACCGTATGTGCAGCTGACGGACTTTGAGCGAGGGCGTATAGTGGGCATGCGGGAGGCCGGGTGGACGTACCGCCGAATTGCTCAACACGTGGGGCGTGAGGTCTCCACAGTACATCGATGTTGTCGCCAGTGGTCGGCGGAAGGTGCACGTGCCCGTCGACCTGGGACCGGACCGCAGCGACGCACGGATGCACGCCAAGACCGTAGGATCCTACGCAGTGCCGTAGGGGACCGCACCGCCACTTCCCAGCAAATTAGGGACACTGTTGCTCCTGGGGTATCGGCGAGAACCATTCGCAACCGTCTCCATGAAGCTGGGCTACGGTCCCGCACACCGTTAGGCCGTCTTCCGCTCACGCGCCAACATCGTGCAGCCCGCCTCCAGTGGTGTCGCGACAGGCGTGAATGGAGGGACGAATGGAGACGTGTCGTCTTCAGCGATGAGAGTCGCTTCTGTCTTGGTGCCAATGATGGTCGTATGCGTGTTTGGCGCCGTGCAGGTGAGCGCCACAATCAGGACTGCATACGACCGAGGCACACAGGGCCAACACCGGCATCATGGTGTGGGGAGCGATCTCCTACACTGGCCGTACACCACTGGTGATCGTCGAGGGGACACTGAATAGTGCACGGTACATCCAAACCGTCATCGAACCCATCGTTCTACCATTCCTAGACCGGCAAGGGAACTTGCTGTTCCAACAGGACAATGCACGTCCGCATGTATCCCGTGCCATCCAACGTGCTCTAGAAGGTGTAAGTCAACTACCCTGCCCAGCAAGATCTCCGGATCTGTCCCCCAATGAGCATGTTTGGGACTGGATGAAGCGTCGTCTCACGCGGTCTGCACATCCAGCACGAACGCTGGTCCAACTGAGGCGCCAGGTGGAAATGGCATGGCAAGCCGTGCCACAGGACTACATCCAGCATCTCTACGATCGTCTCCATGGGAGAATAGCAGCGTGCATTTCTGCGAAAGGTGGATATACACTGTACTAGTGCCGACATTGTGCATGCTCTGTTGCCTGTGTCTATGTGCCTGTGGTTCTGTCAGTGTGATCATGTGATGTATCTGACCCCAGGAATGTGTCAATAAAGTTTCCCCTTCCTGGGACAATGAATTCACGGTGTTCTTATTTCAGTTTCCAGGAGTGTATTATGACAAGCAAATTATGCAACCCCCCTGCGGGTTCGGGGGTTAGAATAGGCCCGCGGTATTCCTGCCTGTCGTAAGAGGCGACTAAAAGGAGTCTCAAACGTTTTGGCCTTATGTGATGGTCCCCTCTCGGGTTTGACCTCCATCTTTCTAAATTATTCTGAAGAGCGAGCCAGTTGGGGAAGGGCGCCTTACATGGTGCACTGTATCCGTCGTGCATTGCGACCTTTAGCTGGCTTTTTCGTCGTTGCAATGGTGTCCCGCTCGTTTTCCATCTCTTGGGTACGATTACCACGCTGCACTCTGCAGTGTTGCTTTTAACTGCGATGACGACCTTGGACTTTATTGCACCTAAGATCCAGCACGGTAGCCAGTCCGTTGTGGTGGGGCCGCCATGTACCCTGTTGGTTGTAGCCCCCTGACAACACAGGGATCGCTCTACTGATGCCTGTGCCGTTAACTCCCCACGTATACCATGGAGTAGATGCCCATCTCTCTGGGGCATCAGGACTCCCGGCAATGGCCATCCTGCCAGGTGGCCATTGCTGCGGCTGGGTGGCGCCCGTGGGGAGGGCCCTTGGTCGGAGTAGGTGGCATCAGGGCGGATGACCCGCAATGAAGCGTGGTACATCATCTCTCACTGGTGGGCCTCCACCAGCAGTCTCTAAGCAATCGAGGTCTAACCTCAACGGTAGGAAATACGAACCACGATCATTTCCCTCCCTGGCCACTCCATGGGAGGAACGTATGGCAAAAGAAGGCAGTGGAGAATATTCACCCCGGTTCCTTGTGTGTACGCGAGTTGATGGGGAATCGTTTGTCAACCAAGCCCCAGTTTTTTGTGGAGCATTTAGAGGACAAGTTCGGGGAGGTGGAGGGCTTGTCCAAGATGCGCTCTGGTTCTGTGCTCATCAAAATGGCATCCTCTGCCCAGTCCCGGATGTTGCTCAATTGTGACAAGTTGGGGGATGTTTCAGTTAGCATCACGCCGCATAAGAGTCTCAACATGGTCCAGGGTATTATATTCCACAGGGATCTTCTTCTGCAGTCCGACGATGAATTACGCGCCAACCTCGAACGACGAGGTGTTCACTTCGTCCGGTGCGTCCATCGGGGTCCGAGCGATAATCAGGTCGCCACCGGTGCCTTCATCTTGGCCTTTGAGGGTGATGTCTTACCCGAAAAGGTTAAGGTGATGGTTTACCGTTGTGATGTGAAGCCATATATCCCTCCTCTGATGCGGTGTTTTAAATGCTGGAAGTTCGGGCACATGTCTTCTCGCTGTGCTTCCAGCCTCATATGTCGCGATTGTGGTCGACCATCCCATCCTGATACTCCATGTGCCCTGCCTCTTGTCTGTGTTAACTGCAGAGAACACCATTCCCCCTGCTCGCCGGACTGTAGGATATTCCAGAAAGAAAGGAAGATAATGGAATATAAGACCCTGGACCGCCTGACCTACCCCGAGGCTAGATGGAAATACGAGCGGCTCCATCCTGTGGCAATGACGTCAACCTACGCCGCTGCTGCAACGACGGTTCTTCCATCATCACGACTCGGCTCTAAGATCGGTCAGCATCCACCAGCCCCCTTGCTTGTGGGGGGCACTTCACAACCTGTTGCTCCTGCTCCATCTACTTCAGGAGCAACACCCCCCTCCCCCCCCCACCCCAACAATCGGGGACATCAGTTCCCCCTTCCCAGCCGGAGAAGCGTAAGGCTTCTTCGGCTACTCTCGCAATGAAGGGGTCCCTTGGGGACCTCCCTTCGCAAGTTCTGACCGGCGGCACAGCAGACACCCGCAAGTATCTGAAACAACCACCGGTCGCTGGTCGTAGGGTGTCGAGGTCGTCTTCAGTCCCTGAGGCTGACCCGGTGCGGCCCTCCCAGCCAGAACAACCTAAGGCACAGCGCGCAAAGCAGACCAAGAAAAAGGCTCCCAAGCATACTGACATTGCGGTGGCACCTGTCCCACCGCAACCTTCTCACTCTGCATCTGAAGATGATGTGGAGATTCTGGCGTCCGCTGAGGACCTGGATCTCGCCAGTCCCTCGGACGCAATGGATGGCTGTTGTACAGGTGGTGACTCAGTAGCGGCAGGGGCCCAGGAGGCGTAATCTGCCTCCCCAGTCCCTTCACGCCTTTCCCATCCATGGACAGTACCATCCTCCAGTGGAACTGCAGCGGTTTCATCCACCATCTAGCTGAGCTCCGCCAACTTATCAGCCTTCACCCTTTCTTCTGCATTGCCCTTCAGGAAACTTGGTTTCCCCCAATGCGAACCCCCGCCCTCCGTAGCTATCGGGGTTATTATAAGAACCAGGGAGCTTATGAAATGGTGTCTGGTGGCGTCCTTAACTCTCTTCACAGCGAGTTTGTTCCTCTACAAACAGCTTTAGAGGCTGTCGCTGTTCGGGTGTGGACACCACAGGCTGTTACCGTCTGCAGTCTTTACCTTCCACCGGATGGTGCCGTTGCGCAGCATGTCCTGGCTGCTCTGATAGCCCTATTGCCACCACCTTTCTTGTTGCTGGGCGATTTCAATGCCCACAACCCTCTATGGGGTGGGACTTTCTCCGATGACCGCGGTCGTGCCGTGGAGCATTTGTTGGCTCAGCTCGACCTTAGCCTTTTGAACACCGGTGCTCCCACGCATTTCAGTGTGGCCCATGGCTCGTTCTCGGCCATCGATCTCTCTCTTTGCAGCCCCGGACTTGTCCCATCCCTCCACTGGAGAGTGCATCCTGACCTGTGTGGTAGTGACCATTTTCCCATCTATTTGTCACTGCCCCGGTGTCATTCTTCTGGGCACCTGCCCCGCTGGGCTCTACACAGGGCTGACTGGCCGGCTTTTACTTCCGCTGCAACCATCGAGTCTCCCCCACAGGGTGACGTTGACAAGGTGGTCCGTGTCTTAACCACGTCAATCATTTCGGCGGCCGAGGCTGCCATCCCCCGCTCTTCTGGACTCCCTCGGAGGAAGGCTCTACCCTGGTGGTCGCCGGAGATTGCTGAGGCTATTCGCGACCGTAGGCGGGCCCTCCAGCGTCATAGGCGGCACCCGTCTCTAGAGGCCCTCATCGCCTTTAAGAGGCTCCATGCCTTGGCCCGTCGTCTTATTACACGGCGTAAGCAGGAGTGCTGGAAGAGGTATGTCTCATCCTTGGGCTCCCGTGTCTCCCCCTCGCTTGTGTGGTCCCGGATCCGGCGGATTTATGGATACCAGACCCCTATGGGTGTCCCTGGGATCTCCTTGGACGGCGCTGTCTGCACGGACGCTGCCGCCATTGCTGAACACCTTGCTGCGCACTTTGCTAAGAGTTCTGCGACTGCAACTTATCCCCCCGCCTTTCACTCTCTCAAGGAGCGAGCCGAGCAGACGCCGTTATCATTCCACACGCGTCGTTCTGAAACATACAATGCTCCATTCAGCGAGAGGGAATTCCTCGCTGCCCTCGCCGATTGCCCTGATACAGCACCAGGACCAGACTGCATCCACGCACAGATGCTGAAGCATCTCTCCAGGGACTGCCAGAGACACATCTTCACCATCTTTAACCGCATTTGGAGCGAGGGCGTGTTCCCGTCGCAATGGCGAGAGGGTCTTATTGTCCCCATCTTGAAGCCCGGTGCGGACCCATTGGCGGTGGACAGCTATCGTCCCATTACCCTCACCAACATTTTGTGCAAATTGCTCGAACGTATGGTGGGGCGGCGTTTGTGTTGGGTCCTTGAGTCGCGCGGTCTCCTTGCTCCATCCCAGGGTGGCTTCCGTCGGGGCCGGTCTGCAATGGACAATTTGGTGCATCTGGAAACTGCTATCCGTACGGCCTTTGCCCGACGTCAGCATCTCGTTACTGTGTGTTTTGATCTGCGGAAGGCGTATTATGACACCACATGGAGGCATCACATCCTTGCTATGTTGCATGAGTGGGGTCTTCGTGGTCGGCTCCCGGCATTTCTTCAAACCTTTTTATTTTGCCGCTCTTTCCGGGTGCAAGTCGGTGCCGCCTCTAGTTCATCTTATACACAGGAAAATGGGGTCCTGCAGGGCTCGTTGTTGAGCGTCTCCTTATTTCTAGTGGCCATTAATGGTCTGGCTGCAGCCGTGGGGTCGTCGGTGTCTCCTTCTTTGTATGCCGACGACTTCTGCATCTCCTTTAGCTCCACAACTACAGGAGTCGCCGAACGCAGGCTGCAAGTAGCCGTTCGCAAGGCAGCGTCATGGGCTCTGACTCACGGTTTTCAGTTCTCTGCAGCCAAGACTCGAGTTATGCACTTCTGCAGGCGTCGGACGGTCCACCCTCATCCTGAACTTTACCTCGACGGCCACCTGCTTGAAGTGGTTGACACTTGCCACTTCTTAGGACTTGTGTTTGATGCCCGGCTCACATGGGTTCCTCATATTACTCAGCTGAAGCAAAAATGCTGGCGGCACCTCAACGCCCTCCGCTGCCTGAGCCACACGTCTTGGGGTGCAGATCGCTGCATGCTGTTGCAATTATACAGGGCTCTTGTGCAGTCCTGGCTTGATTATGGGAGCCTGGCCTATGGGTCTGCATCACCCTCAGTGTTGACGATGTTAGACCCCATACACCACTGTGGGGTTCGGCTTGCAACTGGCGCTTTCCGTACGAGCCCCGTGGATAGTCTACTGGTGGAGGCCGGGGTTCCCCCGCTGCGGATTCGCCGCCATCGACTGCTCGCCGACTATGCTGTCCACGTGCATTGCTCGCCGGGCCATCCCAATCTTCGCCTGCTTTTCCCTGCCATGGTCCTCCATCTGCCCGAACGGCGACCTCGGTCTGGGCTTTCCATAGCTGTCCGCGTCCAGTCCCTGCTGTCGGAACTGGGCTCATTCCCTCTTCTGCCTCCCTTCCGGGTCCGTGCACCTACGCCTCCCTGGTGTTTGCCCCAGCCGTCCGTCCGTCCGTCTGTCTGGACTTGGCACAGGGACCCAAGGACTCGGTTCCGCCTGTGGCCCTCCGTCGCAGTTTTCTTGCGCTCCTCGCCTCATTTCCGGGCTGTGAGACTGTCTACACTGATGGTTCCCTGGTTGATGGTCGCACTGCCTACGCTTTTGCTCACGCTGCCCATGTTGAACAGCGCTCCTTGCCGGCTGGCTGCAGTATGGCCATATTGCGCGCTCTTGAGCATCTGCGTTCCTGCTCAGGTACGTCCATCGTCATCTGCAGTGACTCCCTGAGCAGCCTCCAGGCCATCGACCGCTGCTATCCCTCTTCTCCTCTGGTGTCCTCTATTCGGGAGTCTGTTTCCACCATTACCCGCTCTGGTCGTTCGGTGGTCTTTGTTTGGACGCCAGGTCACGTTGGCATCCCGGGGAACGAACATGTCGACAGGCTGGCCAAAGGGGCGATCGATGCCCCAGCTTTGGAGATCGGCCTCCCAGCTCAAGATCAGCAGTTGGTGTTGCGCCGTACGGTGCTTGGAATGTGGGCTGCTGAGTGGCATGGCCTGACATCCCCGAATAAACTGCGGGCTGTTAAGGAGACGACCGATGTGTGGCGCTCCTCCCTGCGGGCTTCTCGCAGGGACTCTGTCATCCTGTGTCGGCTCCCCATCGGCCATACCTACGTGACGCACGGCCATCTTTTGCGTCAGTAGGATCCCCCCCTGTGTCGGTGTGGGTCCTGGCTGACGGTAGCCCACATTCTGTTGGAGTGTCCCCGACTGCGCACCCTCCGGCAGTCTTTTAATCTACCGGGCACTTTGCCTTTGGTTTTATGCGACGCTGCCTCCATGGCTGACAATGTTTTAAATTTTATCCGTGGTAGTCCTTTTTATGGTTCCATGTAGGGAGGTCCTGCACCTTTCCGTTTCCGTGTCTCTTTTCCTCGTGTCTCTCATATTTGGTTGCAGATTTTAGTGTGTCGTCGGCTGGTTGACTCTTTCCCTTTTTTTTTTTTTTTTTTGTTCTCGTGGTCAGTCAACCAGTTTCCGGCCATCTTCTTTTCTTCTGTTTCTTTCTGTCTGGTGTTTGTGTGTACTCTTCTTGTCTGTTGTGTTTGTTGCGGCTTTTGTGTTCTTTTAGTGCCTGGGGGGGGGGGTCTCCTCCCCCCTTTGGTTTTTACCTGCTCAGCCAATTTTTGGCTCGCCTGTTTTTGGAATGGGGGACTGATGACCTTCGCTGTTTAGTCCTCCTTAAACATCCCATTAACCAACCAAATCATGCAATTATGCATCAACACTGCTATCTTTGATTGTTTTGTTTAAAACGTGTAAAAAAGTATACCAATAAATAGTTATAGGATTCTCATCATCAGTGTGCCTTCTTCGAATTTCTTCAGTTCTGTTGAGAAGTTTCTACAAGTTCTCTTACCAGTGACAGATGAAACACCATTACTAACTTGTTTTGCCCAATTACCATCCAGTGGAGATAATGAGAAACTGAAGCACAGTGGTTCAGAAGGTGGAAGGTGAACTTCCTGTACTACTTCACAGTTCTCAGTATCGTTTCAGAAAGGTCAGCTGTTTCTTAGGACAGTTTTATAATCACGAAATTCCAGTTTCTTAAATTTTTTTTACCATCACTGATATTCCTGTAAGTGTTTTCTCTCTTAGGAATGTCTATGCTGTTCAGCTGCTGAACATGCATGCCTCTCTTATACCCTGCATCTTGATTGCCATGTAATGTATCATTTGACATAAACATGGGTCATGCACTATCCATTTTCTCCTGGAGTTTTGATGTTTTGCGCCCATTCCCACAAACAATGGTGCATATTATTTCTCTGACTGGAAAAAAAAAATCTCAGGGTGTTCCACAAGGCTCCATATTAGGCCCAGTTCTATTTCTCTTGTATGTTAATGACTTCCCATTAAATATCAGCTCACCATCAGTTCTGTTTGCAGATGATACTTCTGTGTTAGTTGAAGATCAGGATTCGGAAAAAATTCCCAAATTTGTGATCCAACACCTTCAGTACCTTAGAAACTTGGTTTCAGCTAAATGAGTTGAATCTAAACATATCTAAGACTCACATGATGCAGTTCAAAGCCAAACAGTCAAAATGTGAGCAGATTATGATTGTACACAACAACCAAGATATAGAGGAAGTTGACTCAGTCAAATTCTTAGGTTTAAATGTAGCAAAAAATTTGAACTGGCAGGCACACATTAAATACCTGGCAAACAAACTGAGCAGCTTTCTTCATTTGCAGTGCAAATATTATCAACAGCAACTGACATGGACACACAAAAAGTAGCATATACAAGCTACTTTGAATCCATTATTAGGTATGGTACTGTTTTTTGGAGTAACTCGACAAACAATGTGCGGATACTAAAAATACAGGAAAAAATCATTCGAAATATGTGCAGTGCAAATCACAAAGAAGCATGTCGACCATTATTTAGAAAACTTAAAATATTAACTCTGCCATCCTTATACATACATGAGATTATTACATTTTTGTACACCAGACGTGAATTATTTGAGGGAAACCATTTTGTCCATTCACATGATACTAGAAATTTTATGCTCCCTACTCACCACCTCAGACTGTATTCCCTTCCCAGGGACCTCAATACATGGGAATGAAATTTTGTAATAAATTAAAAAGGAAAGAAGTTGATGCAGAGAAATTTAGGTTCACTTAAAAGAAAGCTATATGAGGTACTGACACTGAAGTGTTATTACTCAGTGGATGAATTCATGCAGGACAAACTGGAAATTTGAGCTGGATACAGCGTGTTACACATTCCAAGAAATATCCTTATAATGTTGTTATTAATTGTAGTGCTATTATTTATAAATGCAAAAATCATTGAGAGAAAGCATGCCTGGGATTGACTACCAATTGTTGAAATAAAGACCTACTTCTTTTGAATGAAATGAACGTTTAAAAGATAATGATCCTTTCAACTACAATGAACTTTCATCAATAAAAATCTGTTAGTGGTGTTAACATTTACTGTGATATGCCTTATGAACTTTGTCAACACTATTCCTAATCCTGAAGAAACTTTTTATGCTAGCAGAGCTGTCACTGAAGGATTCTCAGAAAGTAGACAGTGCATCAGTAAACAATTTAGTAAAAAATCATAACGGGAAAATGTGCATATCTGGATCATTTGCTGCAAACTTTCACCGGCTGGATTTTTTTGTGATCTGTCCAAGGCATTCGATTACATAGATCATGTTACTCTCCTAGAGAAAAAGTTTAATGGAACTGCTGTTGTTACAAACAACCTATTTGAATCATACTTAATAGACAGTATGCAAAAAGTTGTGCTGAATAATTCAAACAATGTTGGAAGGAAAGTAAATTTTAGTGACTGGGGAGAAGTCACAAAGGGAGTCCCACAGTTTTCAATTTTGGGTACACTCCTATCCTTTATATATGTGAAGGATCTTCCACTTATCATTCAACGAGCAGAATAGGTACTTTTTGCAGGTGATGCTAGTGCTATGAATCCCATTAGAAAGAAAGGAAAAGAATAAATTGTTAGTGATGTTTTTCAAAACACTATTAAGTTAATTTCTGAAAATAGACTCTCCCTTCATGTGAGAGAACTCACTATATGAGTTCAACAAATAGTCATACCAAAGATTGATATAGAAAATGAACAGGATTCAGTAAATAGGGTAGAATGTTCAAAATTCTTGGGTTGACATACTGGTGAAATATTAATCTGGAAGAAACACAGTACTCAGCTGCTCAAACTATTAAGTTCAACTACTTTTGTTTTTCATATAATTGCTAGTCTTGGCCAGCCACTGTGGCTGAGCGGTTCTAGGTGTTTCAGTCCAGAACAGCCCTGCTGCTACGGTCGCAGGTTCGAACCCTGCCTCGGGCATGGATGTGTGTGATGTCCTTAGGTTAGTTAGGTTTAAGTGGTTCCAAGTGTAGGTGACTGCTGACCTCAGATGTTAAGTCCCATAGTGCTTAGAGCCATTTGAACCATTTTCGCTAGTCTTGGAACCAAACAAGTTAACCTCCTAACATATTTTCATATTTTGACTCGGTAATGTATTATGGAGTAATTTACTGGAGTAATTCATCACTCAGAAAGCATTAATCACATAAAAGTAAGCAATAAGCGTAATAAATTATGTTCATCAGCAGTTATCTTATAGATATCTATTCAAAGATTTAGGCATTTTAACTGCTATTATTATTATTATTATTGTTGTTGTTGTTGTTGTTGTTGTTGTTGGGTGTCACTAGACCCTGTTGGATCACACAAAGCTATTATGTTTCAGCCTTCAGAGTTTCCAAGCAGTTCTCATTTTTTCTCCTTGGATTCTTTTTCTTTCTTCAGTCAACTTTGTCCGTGGTCTGTTGGTGACTTTGTCTGCTAATTTTTTTTGTCTGTACGATTTTATGTTGAAAATATATGATTGATTTATATGAGCCTTCTCTAAGTCCTTTTTGGCCTGCTGAATTCAGGATGCGATTTTGACTTGTTATATCGGTCTGCCATGAAATTTGATTTTTTTTTTTTTGGGGGGGGGGGGGAGCGGGGGATTGTAGTCTGCATTTGTCTTCAATCCTTTTTTTATTTTCCGTACAAGAATTCAAGCTTGATAACTGTATTACAGTGCCAGATTTTTTAGAGTATGGCCATCATGTTTTTTTGTTGTAGGTTATGTAAGTTTTACCATAAGCTCTCCTATGTTTTTACATTTGGTTTTCTGTGCCATTTTCTCTCCCCCTGTAGGATCGAGAATTTCGTCTAATTGCTTAAAGTATGAAACACTCTTAATTTCTCCATTTTGTGATCAGCTTATGAGCAGAGTGTTTTGAGCAGATGTACTCAATTTCTTTAGAAGAATATTTGACGACCAACTCTTTCAGCATGTTCCTTGAGTTTTTATCCATTTGATTGCTGTCGTCTCAGCATCTGCTTTTGCCAGATCATCTGCAAAAGCTAAATGAGAAATCTGGATGCCATTTTAAGGTCTTCCAAGTTGTGTGGGCTTCTAGTGGTTTTGGTTTTAGTTCTTTCTCCACTCTCAGATGAATTTGTCAAAAACCAGTTTAAAGAGATAGGAGACAGACCGTTGCCCTGTTGAACACTGGTTCTGAACAGAAATAGTTCTGACACCTCACCAATGAATTTTACTTCAGAGGTGAGTTTTTGATGAGATGTAGGGTTTTTGGGTTGAATCCTTGTTCTTCAGTGGACTGGACTGGGACTGGATAGAATCACATGCCTTCTCGAAATCAACAAAGGAGCATGTGATTGGCTCTTCTTGCAGGCTTTTATTTCAATTTTTAAATTGTATATTTGCACTATACAGTTTCAACCAGTGCAGAAGCGGGCTTGGTATTCACCATTTTTGTGACTGAGTTACTAATGAAAGTCATTGCAAATAATCCATCACAGTTTGAAAAGACTAGCAATGTCCATACCTAAAACACTAGAAGAAAAACTGACCTTTATAACTCATTATCATTAAAGCTGTCAGAGACTCCCGCCAGAGGTTAAAGTCCTCCCTTGGGCGTGTGTGTGTGTGTGTGTGTGTGTGTGTGTGTGTGTGTGTGTGTGTGTGTGTGGTGTTGTTGTTGTTGTTGTTGTTGTTAGCATAAGTTAGTTTAAGTAGTGTGTAAATCTAGGGACCAATGACCTCAGCGGTTTGGTCCCTTAGGAATTCACACACATTTGAAAATTTTAACATGAGGACTATGTTCATTAATTTTAAATTTAGGCCAGTGTGCCATTTATGAACTCGTTAGTTACCAGCATGTAACATTCAACTGAAAATAATCATGTATACATATCCTGTAAACTGACTCACTCAAATGATCTAAGGAACATGTCACTAACTAATCAACTAATTAAACTGTGTAGAACAGAATAACAAAGAGAACAATATTGTAATGCCAACACTAAAAATTATCCAAATACGTAAATAGAAGTTGCAAACTGATTCCAGATCCATAGATTGACAGTTTGGATGGAAATATTCAAAAACTGATCACCACCAATAGCAGCCGAGCAGTGTGAGACGCCTCGCCACAGTTCGCGCATTTCCCCCTGTCGGAGGTTCGAGTCTTCCCTCGGACATGGGCATTTGTGTTGTCCTTTGTGTAAGTTAGTTTAAGTTAGATTAAGTAGTGTGTAAGCCTAGGGACCAATGACCTCAGCAGTTTGCTCGCATAGGAACTTACCACAAAACACCACCAATAGCAGGTTTACACAATTGCTGCACAGCTGGTCTAACTCCCAAGATGCACATATAATTTTTTAAAGTTATTGCATGATGTCGACAGCAGAGCTTATACCGTCTGTTACAGCCAGTACCAGGGGCATGCAACGAATATGTTGTTGCAGAATTCAGGGTGCCTTTCATAATACATTTGCACACTGAGCCAAGTTGTAATTGAGAAGTACGAACAGTGCAGTATGACAGCACCTAATGCATCATTCTGTGAGCCTAACAATATAGAGTCAACACACAACCTCCAAGGTCATTCACTCCATGGCATCCATCTTATGGAAAGTGCAAAGGTTAGGGGAACTGAGAATAATTGAGGCACCACAATGGGAAAATTTCCACTGACACCTCCGGGTAATGAGGGCAAATGACCGCATCGCTGGTCACAATGATGATATGTCCATCTAGAACCTCCTGACTGCACCTAGCTGCCCTACCCTCCCTCCACCTTGTCCCTGTATGCCCGCACAAGCAGCACTTCACAGTCTCCCATCCCTACTCTGCTATCCCTCCCTGTCCCTGCCTCAGCCTCCTCCTTACCCCCACCACCCGGTTGCCTGTCCCATCAAGCGCTGCTGCTCGCAGTCCGGCTTCAGCGGCCAGAGGCTGTGGTCATGTGTGTTTTAGTTGCATTTGTGTGTGTGTGTGTGTGTGTGTGTGTGTGTGTGTGTGTGTGTGTGTTTTGTCTCTTTTCAAAGATGGCATTGTTGGCCCAAAGCTCCCTTTCTGACAGTCTTTTTTGTTGTGCCTAACTGTGACTCGTCATCTCCGCTGTATGACAAATAGCAACTATCCTTTTCATAATATTGAATCAATAATGTCGATAACACAAAGAATGATGAATACTTTGGTATGGGTTTCTTGAAAGTAGTAGTCTGGTTTTGGAAGGTGGTAGATTTTTTGAGCGTTATGGAAAAATGACATGATTACTGCATACAGAATTGCAGAAGAAAAATAGTGGCGTAGGTCATCAGATACGCAAATAATGTAACTTATTTCTGTTTCAGGCAAGGTGATGAGTCAGACAGCACTTTTATTGTTCTAAGTGGTCGTCTAAGATCTGTAATCACACACAGCAATGGCAAAAAGGAGCAAGTTGGTGAATATGGCAAGGGTGACCTTATTGGGATTGTAAGTAACATAATGTTGAAAGACTGTCTATTCATATAATGTTTGTATTTTGAGAAACTTAATTAGAAAATAAAGGTTTGTATATAAATAATTTATACTATAAATCAAGATTTATGAGATTAGTGTAGCATTATTTAGTTGTACACAATAAAAAGAACATTTTATTGCTACTTAAATCTGAGTCAAATGTAGAACTAAATTAGTCTAACTCAGTGAAGCAGATGTGATTAAACACTGGAGAGGTCTTAGTTTGAATCCATATGCAGCCTTCTTTATTAAAGTTCCCGTGTGGTGTCTCTAAATCACTTCAAGTAAAAATGTCATGACTGGTTCTTTCTCTTTTAATGTACACTAGAGCTATCATTCTCTCTCAGCTGATGCTAGTATTGATGAAGTATTCTAACATATCTTAATTGAGCAATACATAAAACAAGGGAAAGGCAACCACTCACCTGTAGCGGATCAGAGTATGGCGCACAGAAACACATAATAGAAAACAGCATTTACACTAGCATTCAAGCACTAGCTCTTTTTCGAGCGAACACACACACAAACACACACACACACACACACACACACACACACACACACACACACACACACACTCTATAGACACCCAAATGCACCCTACTTTAACCATGGCAATTCTTGTGGTGGCCACAAGTGTGTGTGTTTGGGTGTCTGTGTTGTGTGAGAGAATGTGTGCTATTGCTAGAAAAAGGGCTAGTGCTCAAAAGCTAATGTGAATGTCATTTCCTATTATGTGTTTCTGCACTCCACATACTGATCTACTACAGGATATTTCGTATACAATTTTTTTATTTTGCCCTGAACACTGAAAATCAAACTGAAGTAATGTATTTATTCTCCATAGATAAATACAAGATTTACTTTGGATTGCAGACACATAGAACAGTTTGTCTCATAAGTACATAGGTAAATCATGAAAACAAATCCAATAATACATTGTTTCTTAGTTACTTATAACTAGTATGGTACAAACGTGAAGCTAAGCTATTCCTGTGGAAGGAATTCCGTGGTACTAAATGCACTTCTCAGTAAGAAATCTCCAGTATGAGGTTGTACTTTATCTTTAATGACCTCTTCATTGACAGGATGTTAAACACTAATCTTTCTTCCTCCTCCTTTTTGAACACATGTCAACACAGCTTTCTTCAGTTCATAAGTGCCTCGATTGTCTATTGCTTAACATGATCCCTATGTTGTCACCTGGAATGATGAGTACTCTGTTTATCTGCTTGTCTGTGACATTTTCCCATCTCCTATTTTGCATGTGAAGTGTGGGAATACTAATGCAAAGAACTTGTAACATAGTCCTCATTTGATAAATCTGGTGTGTTTTTGCAATGCTGTGTTCGCAAGAGTGGTGACTGTTTCACATACACCAAGTAGGGCAGTTGTTTCATGCCATTTTAGTTCTATATCATCATCAGACACAAAACATTGTATTACACCAGCTTGATGATTTTCAATTAAATCAGTTATATTTATTTTTTTATGTTGAAAATGTAATGTAATAATTACTTTGACAATAACTCCTGAAGAAATCAAACACAGCAGAATAATTTAGTGTCAGATTGTCCTGGGTGCCTTCAAAACACCTGTTGTATTGAAAGTTCCTGTGTGCCAGACCGGAACTTGAATCTGGAACCGTTGCCTTTCAGGGTCATAGCTTTACTTCTGCCAATACTTCATCACTTATCTCCTGAATTTCACAGAAGTTCTCCTGCATACCTTGTCAGTCTAGCACTCATGAAAGATATGATATTGCGGATAAAGGGCTAAGCCGTTCCCTGGGGGAATATTTCCTGAGTGAATTTTCACTCTGCTTCCTCAAACATTGAAGTTTCCAGTTAATTAAGTACATATGTTCAAGAAAAACTCCCAAAATGTGTCAGATCTAAGAATAAATACACCATTCCCAACTGCCTACTCAACATTACAGATGCTGAAACATCTTGACACTAGAATGGTGGTGTTTCTGACATTCCTAAAATGATGGCAAGGGGTCAAATCCGACTTTGCATAAAATATTTTCGTATTAACATAAACAAGCACTTCATTTTAGTAAGTGTTAATCCCTACCTTTTAGTGAAACAATAATTATATGCTAACAAGTTTCCTTAACTGTAGACTGTCACATATTCATTATTTGTAGAACCCTCTAGACGCATTTAGATGCCATCATTGCTTGCAGAGTTAGAGTATTTTACTCATTTTATTTATTTATTTATTTATTTTTGGTATTTCGTATTGTGTGACAGTGCTGAAGTACAGTGACCTACTACATATGTTTATTGGATTGGGTATTGTTATTTATGTGTGATTATACTATCTTCAACACCTGTGAAAATGTTGTTAAATTTGTTAGCTACTTCTAAGTGTTTGTTACTTTTTTATTTTCATATGATAGTATTATATTTTCACACAATGCTCTGTTTTCATCAGTTTCTTTTTTTACACACTCCACACGCTTTTCCCTTTGTTTGTTGAATTATATATGTATTTCTCATTTACATTACTTTTGCTTGCTTAATGCAAGCCATGCCTTTAGCATTCTTCTGCAACTACGTTTGTGGAAGTATAATAACCAAACAACATACAAAGATGAGATATTCCAGCTTGAAAATTCATGGAAACTGCTCATTTCACATGAGTGCTCTCAGAGGAATTATTGTTCTGATTCTTCACTGCCTGGTATCCCGACATATGCCATACACATGTTTTATCTATGACTGACACTGTTACACTGATTGACTTATCCATGAATGCGCATTTTACATGTCTTTATATCATTGTGTCAAATGGATTTAATTCAGTCATGCACTCACCTCAGTTAACAGATGAAATAATGGAAGATTAAATATTGCTGTCCCAGGTGCATGTCTGAAAGATGATAGAATAAAATAATACACAGTTTGTATGCTAAATTCTCAGGAGAATGGTACAATCAGTCGCACACCAGAAAAACCTAAGAAACTGCAGTGTGCGTGTGTTTACAGTAATGTCACCAGTGTAAGATTATCAATGAAAGTGAAGGAAGACAACCGCGCCACTGTTTTGGAAACCATTACATCTTAATGCACAATTTGCACATTATTATGTTATGAGAAGACACACTTTGCTTTACATAAAATGTATTATTTGTTTCCTATCACATTGGCTTTAATTGCTGCAGATGGAAACTTGTTCCAGCAATGGTTCATACTTTTCCCACTCAGTTTACTTTGAAGTTAATTGACTGTTAATGTATGGTTACTCCATCTATCACTACACTGACCTTCACTGTTACAGTCCTACTGTTGCATCGTCATATAGGTTCTTTGTTCTCTCCTCATTTTGTCTTTCTAATTTTAGTTCCATCCTTTTATATTTTCTTCTGCTTCATCATCTTATTTTGACCCCTTTTTTTCTTTTTTTGTGTATGTCACCTCAGTTTTGATTTTTAGCCCCTGTCATCAATACTGCTGTCCATTCATCCCTTTTTTTTGCTTTTTAATTCATCAATCTAATCTTTCATATATATATATATATATATATATATATATATATATATATATTTTTACGCGTTAATTCTCAGTTTTCCCTTACATTGTAACTGCAACGGTAATCCTTGGGAAAGTAGCTGGGTGTGAGCATCTTGCTGGCTCAGTATTTCAGTGAAAGCTCATTCCCATCCACAGGTGCTACTGAAATGTCAGTGAGGTGCCTCATGATTATATACTTCAGTATGATGTGTCTGCCTCTAGTCACCCATGTGTTCCCCAGTGTGGTCTGCTCTACTTGAATGATTTGGGAGACTTGATGTTCCATATTTAGTTAATTTCCTTGCATCGGGCTGTTCTGTACATTGTCCATAAACATGGTGACAATGGGAGTCTAGGTGATAACTTTTTGGTTTGCTCCACACCTTGTGAGGGTTCTGTATGAAGTCTGCACCATTGCGGCCATGGTGGGAGGCCATATGTTCAGATGCCAAGTATTTTTGCTTGTTCTGTCTGCAGTCTGGTCTCATTGGAAATTCTGGGAAAAGCAGGTATTAAGTTTGCAGTTCACACTTCAATGCTCTAATACTTGAGGAATTGCTGTTAAAGTAACAACACATCATATCTATGTTGCACATGGCACTGAGCCGAGCAAAGCAGTGAATTAGTGCACTGGAAGAGACACAGGACTTACATTTAGAAGCAGCTGGTTTCAAATCCCAGCCATCCAGATTTTGATTTTCCATAGTTTCGTGAAAGCATTTAAGATGAAATCTGGGATGGCTCCTTTGAAGAGCAAAAAAGGGGCCTGTGATTTCTTTCCTACCCTTGTCCAATTCAAACTAGTGTTCCATATCTAAAGACAGTGTCTACAATGTGGCATAAAACCCTAATCCTCTAACCTTTCTTGCCTCCTTGCTTCCATCACATATTAAGATTTCTGCAGTAAATATTATCTTCTCTGCAGTACTGTATATTGTAAATGGAAAATTTGTATTCTGTGTTCACTGGTAGTTGGGTAAAACTACTTGAGAGCGTTTTTTGTCACACAGTCAGATTTAGAATTAGTAGTTTTTATTAGATGTGGGAAGTATTGTGTTCAAGGAAGAGAAGAAGTAGTTCATCATTTCTGTAGCATTTTTAAAACTGCATGGTTTCTCTTGTTAGGTCCAAATGACAAGCACCTCAAATAATATAACTCTGTTTAGTTTTGGCCAATTTGGAGCCCTCAAGTTGAGAGGTGATCAGCATCATCCCCATCTTCTGCTATTGTAAGTGCTCTCGCTCTCTCTCTCTCTCTCTCTCTCTCTCTCTCTCTCTCTCTCTCTCTCTCTCTCTCTGTGTGTGTGTGTGTGTGTGTGTGTGTGTGTGTGTGTGTGTGTGTGTGTGTGGCGGGGGGGGGGGGGGGGTGTTCACGCGTGTGCTCTTGTGTGTGCCAGTGAGAAACTTTGAACATGGCAATGGAACCTTGTGCATTAGAGACCAGGATTTTGGCTCAACAGCCTGAATTATGAGGGTAGTAGAAACTTCTTTAACATGGGTGGGTGGTGGGGGCCTCAAGTTGAGCAAAGTGCGAAAGAAGGGAAATGAATGTGCATGTAAAATGCTCATTTGTTGACACCTAGCAGTTGTTATGGCTCACTCATTCATGTGGGATATCCATGACTGGAAAACTTCATCTCTAGATACTCACAGGACATAATATCAATTTATTTTTCAATTTAATACCCATGTACACTAATACACTTGCGGGCACACTCGGATAACTTCTGCAAACCATTCAAATGAAAGGTCTTCGATTTCGAGTTCAACCAAGCATTCGCAGCATCAACCATTCCATCATCATTGTCAAACTGTTGTCCTTTGAGGTCTTTTTTTTAGGTTTGGGAAAAGAAAAAAGTCTGGAAGAGCCAAATCTGGAGAATATGACAGATGACGTAACAATTCGAACCTTTAGTCATGCAGAGTTTCCGGTGTGGTGAGGGCTTTGTGTACTGGTGCTTTGTCCTGATGCAAAAGAACTCCACACACCAATTTTCCACGCCTTTTTTTCTTTATCTCTTCTCTCATATGGTTTAGAAGGGTGCAGTAGTATGATGCATTGATAGTTACGCACTTTTGCAAGTAATCCACCATAATTAGCCCTTTGCATTCCAGAAGACTGATGCCATCACCGTACTGGCTGATTTTTGCACTTGGAATTTTTTTGGGGTACGGGATGAAGAATGTTGATGTTTTGTCTCAGGATCAAAGTGGTGAAGTCACATTTTGTCCATTGTCACATATCTTGCAAGAGAGCTGCCTTCATCTGCTTCAAATTTGTGGACGATTTCTTCACAACACTGCACACGCTCCCATCTGTGATCTGCATACAAGTCTTTCGAAACCCACTGAAATGAAACTTTCCACATTCCCAAAATATCCACAACAATGTCATGAGCATCCCCATGGGAAATTAATTCCAAATGTGGTTTCAATGTGCTGCAACGCCGTTCAACGATCCTGCAAAATCATATTGTGAATTGCAGTCAGTGGCAATGGTGACAGGCCTTCTGCACCTTGCTGCATCTTCCACACTCGTTCTTCCATGTTTGAAGTTGGACACCCAGTTTTTCACTGTTGCAAAAGACGGAGCACTGTCCTTAAGTGTACTCCACATGCCCTCCGTAACTTCCTTGGTGTCATTCCCTTCAATGAAGATATTCAGTCACAGCAAAGTTCTTGATTCTCTCTGTATTCACCATTTTGCTTACACTGCGGTACACAACACACCCTAGCAGAAAAACTAATGAAGATTGCATACTGACAAAGGGTCACCATAAAAGTGGGTGGTGGTGTTTGTGCGAGACATTATGGTAACTATCTCAGGCTAGAAACTTTTCAACTGCCCCTTGTATTGATCATAAAGTACTATTAATTCCAAAGCTGCAGAGAGAACTGGAAAAATGGAAAAAAATGTAGCAAATCCAGAAAATAATGAAAAGAGTGTATGAGGAAGTTGTTAAAGCAGTTGCCCCCATACTAATATTTAACACGTAAGTACTCATATTTTGCAAAGACTTCAGATAAGTCTGCAACGATGTAGACAGAAGTGAGCTGTATATAGCAATGGAAGAGTTAGAGTTTCCTAATAAACTGATTGCCTTAGTGAAAGCTACTATGGAAAACAGCCAGAGTCAAGTTAAAAACAGAAAATACTATCAAGTTTTGTGACCATAAAAAATGGAGTAAGGCAGGGAGACATTATCCTGCCTTCTGTTTAATATAGCCATGGAAAAACAGATGCAGACATCAATACAAAGGGAACTATTCTGTGTAAATCAGTTCAGGTACTGGCATATACAGATGATACCGATACAATTACAAGCCTTGAAAGAGCTACTAGGAAGATGAACCTACAGATAAATGGAGGGAAAATTAAATATATCCCCACAGCTGTTAAAGATTATTGAAATGAGCCCCCATTCAGAGAAACTGTTTCATATAAGTTTGATGTCATGTGTAGTTTCACTTTAGTTAGTTAGTTTACCTTGGATGAGAATTACACGCTAAGAAGAATGTCAGCTCTGAAATCCGAGAATGAATATTGTCTGCCAATAAGTGCTACAGTGCCCTCAGAAAACATCTGAAACCCAACTTGCTTTCTGGAAAACTAAAGCCACTGCTATCGTATGATGCTGAAATATAAACATTAACAAAATTTGATGAAAAGCGATGGGTATATTTCAGGAAAGATCTTGAGACAGTTGTTGAGACAGTAGAATAAAATGGTATCTGGAGGAGGAGATTCAACTATGAATTATATAATCTGTATCATATCTACATCTACATGCACACTCCGCAATCCACCATACGGCGCGTGGCGGAGGGTACCTCGTACCACAACTAGCATCTTCTCTCCCTGTTCCACTCCCAAACAGACCGAGGGAAAAATGACTGCCTATATGCCTCTGTACAAGCCCTAATCTCTCTCATCTTATCTTTGTGGTCTTCCTGTGAAGTATAAGTTGGCAGCAGTAAAATTGCACTGCAGTCAGCCTCAAATGCTGGTTCTCTAAATTTCCTCAGTAGCACTTCACGAAAAGAACGCCTCCGTTCCTCTAGAGACTCCCACCCAAGTTCCTGAAGCATTTCCGTAACACTCAAGTGATGATCAAACCTACCAGTAACGAATCTAGCAGCCCGCCTCTGAATTGCTTCTATGTCCTCCCTCAATCCGACCTGATAGGGATCCCAAGCGCTCGAGCAGTACTCAAGAATAGGTCGCATTAGTGTTTTATAAGCGGTCTCCTTTACAGGTGAACTACATCTTCCCAAAATTCTACCAATGAATCGAAGACGACTATCTGCCTTCCCCACAACTGCCATTTCATGCTTGTCCTACTTCATATCGCTCTACAATGTTACGCCCAAATATTTAACTGACGTGACTGTGTAAAGTGCCACACTACTAATGGAGTATTCAAACATTACAGGATTCTTTTTCTTATTCATCTGCATTAATTTAAATTTATCTGTATTTAGAGTTAGCTGCCATTCTTTACACGAGTCACAAATCCTGTCCAAGTAATCTTGTATCCTCCTACAGTCAGTCAACGACGACACCTTCCCGTACACCACAGCATCATCAGCAAACAGCTGCACATTGCTATCCACCCTATCCAAAAGATCATTTATGTAGATAGAAAACAACAGCAGACCTACCACACTTCACTGGGGCACTCCAGATGATACCCTCACCTCCGCTGAACACTCACCATTGAGGACAACATCTGGGTTCTATTACTTAAGAAGTCTTCAAGCCACTCACATATTTTGGAATCAATCCCATATGCTTGTACCTTAGTTAGGAGCCTGCAGTGGGGCACCGAGTCAAACGCTTTCCGAAAGTCAAGGAATATGGCATCTGTCTGATACCCTTCATCCATGGTTCGCCAGATATCATGTGAAAAAAGGGCGAGTTGCGTTTTGCAGGAGCGATGCTTTCTAAAACCGTGCAGATGCATGGACAGTAACTTCTCTGTCTCAAGGAAATTCATTATATTTGAACTGAGAATATGTTTGAGAATCCTGCAACAAACCGATGTTAAGGATATTGGTCTGTAATTTTGAGGATCCGTCCTTCTACCCTTCTTATATACAGGCGTCACCTGCGCTTTTTTCCAGTCGCTCTGCACTTTACGTTGGGCAAGAGATTCGCGATAAATGCAAGCTAAGTAAGGAGCCAATGCAGTAGAGTACTCTCTGTAAAACCGAATTGGAATCCCATCAGGACCTGGCGATTTATTTATTTTCAACCCATTTAGCTGCTTCACAACCCCGGGGATGTCTGTCACTATGTCCTCCATATGGGAATCTGTACGAGACTCAAACAGCGGTATGTTTGTACGATCCTACTGCATGAAAGATTTCTCAAATGCTAAATTTAAAATTTCAGCTTTCGTTTTGCTGTCTTCCGTTGCCAGGCCAGACTGATCAGTGAGTGACTGGATGGAAGCCTTCAACCCACTTACCGATTTTACGTAAGACCAGAATTTCCTTGGGTTTTCAGCAAGATCTTATCCGTTACATTGAGACTAAAAGGCTGAAATGTGCAGGACATGTACTGAGAGCAAGCAACATAATGGTTAAGATTTCAGCACAGTGCCAGTAATGAGGAGAGTTGGTAGACCAAAGCTAAAGTGGGAGGAAGGTGTCAGAGAGAACATATGGAAAACTGGCATTCAGAACTGGAGTAGTTCAGTACTAAATAGTGAAGAATGGAATAATCTTCTAGAAAAGGCTAAGGCTCACAAAAGACTGTCATGCCGATGATGATGATGATGATGATGATGATGATGAAGACTATGACTCATATTTTACAGTACACACCATATTTACTGAAACTAGTTTCTAAAGTACCAGAAGTTTGGCCATATGAAACTAGTATGTTTGGGACAGCCAGCTTGAGAAATTTGTAGGGAAGGAGCTCATAAAACATGCATCACTGATGGTGTAAGAAGGGTAAACTGAGGTCCCAACAGTTCCTTTCAGTGATGGGAGAACGATGGATCCTGGATGATGGTGGCGGTAGTAATGCAAATGAAATTTTCTGTTACAGTGTGACTAGTAGTCACTGGGCTTATTTGGAGAGTGCAATTGCTCATTTATGAAGACATATGGCATCTCTCACATCTTCCTGAAATTGTCTTATTATATCCAATTCAAAAAATGATCTAGTGAAATGATCTATTGAGTTCAGGAACTCGTGCCATGGTATCATCTAGCTTTGTGTAAAAGTAATTTTGGGTGTGGTCAGACTTTCATTATGAATATTTCCTAAGATGTGTTTTTGGAAAAATGAAACAGAGTACTGCAAAGAGTGAAATTAAGGGTTTCTAATGAGCTGTGTCAATCCCCTTAAAGTTATTAAATAACTCACACTAATTTCGCTATTACATGCTGTTGTAACAATTTCAGTTATCAAGATTTCTTAATCAATTAGTTTTTAGGCAAAACTAAATCATAAGACTGCAAACTGTATGGTAAATAATGAGATACATAAAATACTACATAAATAAGAACTTAGCAATTTTGTGTACACATGGTTTATAGAATACTTGCATGAGTAGAATTAGCCAAAGACAAGGAAAGAAGTCACTTATCTAAAGAAGCAGAATGATAGCATCTGGAGTGATTCCACCTTGCTATGTTTCAAGTTTACACAATTGTCAGACAAAATCAGTATGCCAACACAGATTCTTATATTCGTCTCCTTTTACAAGTTTAGATTGAAGTAACAAATACTTAAAGGGCTCACCTGAGCACACAAATGAGTGAGATACATGGGTGCATGATTATAGATAAAAGTTTTGACGTCTAACTGGTTAATATATTTAGTAAAAGTTCACACACACACAAACATAGTAACATTCCTGATGATATAATAATAATAATAATAATAATAGTTATTATTATTATTATTATTATTATTATTATTATTATTATTATTATTTCTTTACTTTCTCAGACGTTAAGTCTGGTTAAGAATGGAAAGTGACGCGGACCTTGATCAAGCGTCACTTCCTATTAACTGTACGGTATGTGTTATATTGCATTTAGGAACTTTCGGGTAATTGAACATGTATCAATAATTACGGATTTCTGTAGTTGTATATATATGTTTGGATGTAGCTGTATTGCATTAATGTACTGGTGGATATTGTGTGGTGTGACTCCTGTAGTTGATAGTATAATTGGTATGATGTCAACTTTATCCTGATGCCACATGTCTTTGACTTCCTTCCTTCCTTATTATTATTATTATTATTATTATTATTATTATTATTATGTCTCTATCATAAACAGAACTATGATCAGTTCAGAGGCGATCTCTACCGTAAGTTCCCATTAAATGGTCTTTCACCCTGACTTCTAATAATCAAAGTTAATTGCGCTCCACAAAAGAGGAAAATAATCTCACCACTTGCATGCAGTTTTGTCAACATTACAGGTGGCACACAAACAGTTATTTCTGTGAAAGCTAAGTGATGGAGGATGGTGCATAGTCCTCGCGAGTTCACTTCCTATTTGTACCGAAAACATACATTTAGCAGCAGCCAGGCTGTGACGTTGTCTGAGACACAGTGTTGCCGGTGTTTGACTGATGTGGACAGAGTGAGAAGTGGTGTCTTTTTTGAGAATTCTAAATGATCCACGACAATGTACAGTCCTCGCAATTTCACTTTCTACTCTTATCAAACACGCATTTAGTAACAACCCAAGGCACCTTGTAAGCCGGTGTTTGACTGACGTGGACCATATGATAGTAGGGTGCAAAGTGTAGTGTCACTGTCTCTCAGGCTGTATTTATATATGGGCACAGCAGACAGCCAAGTGGAACATCTGCCATCATCTGCTCTAAGCCCATGTAGCAGCATCTAAATGTCCACTTCCGTGGACACACATATTTTAATAACTCCATCATGAATCAATTTACAGTCTTTGTAATCTGTATATGAGTGGGGTTTAATCATAGAAAAAGTTTCAGCTCGACTGCATTTAAAATTTTTCCGGCTAGAAATTTTAGAGTGGATCCGACAGTAGAATATTACCTCTGAACTACAACTTTAAGAGACTTTGTATTCGTTGGTATTTATATCAAAGTCTTGAAATTTGTTATAGCTCTATTATTTAATGGATGTAATCAATTACTGTAATCAGAAATTCCTATAATTAATATAAATGATGCTTAATCTATTACAAATATGGACGTTTTTGTTCCAAATTTAGTTTTTAGTCCATTGCTTGAAAACTGTTAGAGGTAGCTTAATGGGGCCACATAAGTAATGTTTTTTATATCAAACTGAAGCATCGCACTAATTTTCGTATTTCGGAGTCTAATATTTAACGCCTTCAATTTTCCTAAAAGCATTGTTTCTGTCCAAAATATTGCTCCAATCAGGCTGAGACTTATAAAAGTTGATTTTGACATATATTTGCATGTTGTTGTTGTTGTTGTTGTTGTTGTGGTCGTCGTCGTCGTCGTCGTCGTCGTCGTCGTCGTCGTCGTCGTCTTCAGTCCTGAGACTGGTTTGATGCAGCTCTCCATGCTACTCTATCCTGTGCAAGCTTCTTCATTTCACAGTACCTACTGCAACCTACATCCTTCTGAATCTGCTTAGTGTATTCATCTCTTGGTCTCCCTCTATGATTTTTACCCTCCACGCTGCCCTCCAATACTAAATTGGTGATCCCTTGATGCCTCAGAACATGTCCTACCAACCGATCCCTTCTTCTAGTCAAGTTGTGCCACAAACTTCTCTTCTCCCCAGTTCTATTCAATACCTCCTCATTAGTTATGTGATCTACCCATCTAATCTTCAGCATTCTTCTGTAGCACCACATTTCGAAAGCTTCTATTCTCTTCTTGTCCAAACTGGTTATCGTCCATGTTTCACTTCCATACATGGCTACACTCCATACAAATACTTTCAGAAACGACTTCCTGACACTTAAATCTATACTCGATGTTAACAAATTTCTCTTCTTCAGAAACGATTTCCTTGCCATTGCCAGTCTACATTTTATATCCTCAGTTATTTTGCTCCTCAAATAGCAAAACTCCTTTACTATTTTAAGCGTCTCATTTCCTAATCTAATTCCCTCAGCGTCACCCAACTTAATTTGACTACATTCCATTGTTTTGCTTTTGTTGATGTTCATCTTATATCCTCCTTTCAAGACACTATCCATTCCATTCAACTGCTCTTCCAAGTCCTTTGCTGTCTGTGACAGAATTGCAATGTCATCGGCGAACCTCAAAGTTTTTATTTCTTCTCCATGGATTTTAATACCTACTCTGAATTTTTCTTTGGTTATAAAGAGAAGTGCAAATAATGATATCACACAATACAACTATACCAAAGAAATGAGTTTACATAAATACCAAATGAAATTAACTGTACACAATTTTGAAGAACATAATTATATACCATCTAAGGTCATAATATGCATTGACAAGGATGTTGAATAATGTCCGTACAAATGTCAAGTAAAACATGTGCTGTCGTATACAAGAATTAGAGCTAACCAGTAGCTGACTACAGTTATAATGCCAAGGCACTGCTAATGGAGCCATATCATAAGCTGGTATCACTAGAGGGTAGCATTTCTGATGACATGTAAAATGGAAATGTTAAATAAAAATAATAAAAGCTCAATCAGCAGTAATGTGTATGAAGATGAATCATAAAAACCGTACAATAGTACAAGGCATTCTATTCACAATAACATCATATAGCACCACATTCAGTATGATTTGTTCATCATCTAAGTGTAGGGCACCACATCCGATACAAAGTTAATTAAAATGATTGTCTTTTTAAGAAAACATACTTAATTAAAAATTATTTCATTTTTACCAGCACAGTTGTGCAAGAAAGTCAACAGTAAAACTCAATGCAATAGTGCAGGTTTCATAAACCAAGTATACTGTTACATGTCATCTTTAAATTTGCAATATGACATAAGAAAAACAGTTTGCTAATAAAATTACATGTGCTCATTAAAAATTCCATTAGTCATATAGGTAGTTAAAAGAAAGAATAACTGGATAGGGAGTCTTACTGTTTCTTCCTAGCCACAAGTAACTTGTTGAAAAAAATCAAAGAATTATCTATGACTGCCTGAAATATGCTCATTTATTGTAAGCTCTGGATCACTCACTTATGTTTCAATTTCTTCTAAAATGCCCAGTAATATTCCTTTATTAATAAAATGCAAAATGGACATGTCATCTACAATGTTTTTAAGATGATGTTGGTTCTCCTTTAAATGTTGTAACTAACACACTTCCACTACTTGCATGTCCATGTTCTCAAAATCTAATCTGAAACCCCCATCCACTTCGCCAGACATAATATTTCTTACATGAACTGCAGAAAATCTTAGACACCTGCATTACTGTATTTATACAGTGGTAGTCATAACTTGTGTTGCAGCAATTTACCCAGTTTATTATCCATTCAAAAACCTTCTGTAATATTAGATTTGGGTAAGAAATCTGGTATCCGATCTGCCATTGACCAGTAGTATGACAACAAAATATACTTTTCAGTCTCCTCATTAACTACAACTTTCTTCTCTACTTGATGAAACTTTTTCTTCCAATCCTCCTAATTGCCAATCAGTGAAACCGTTAGTCACACTGACCTGAACAATCAAGTATGTTTTCTTCTAAGTCACATCATTACAGAAACCTAGCTTAGCTAAGCAAAATTACATTACATTAATATTGGTTCCCTACTGCATATCTAAAAATTCATCTAGTGAATAGGATAAGTTGTCATTCATAAATTCCTTTAATTTCTTTTTAAATTCTGGTTGGCAATCTGTCAGACTTCTCGTGCTATTTGGTAAATGACCAAAGACTTTTGTGGCAGCATAATGCACCCCTTTCTGTCCCAGAGTCAGATTTAACCCAGAATAGTGAAGATCATCCTTGCTTCTAGTGTTGTAGCTATGCACTTTCCTCTTATTTTTGAACTGGGATGGGTTATTAATAACGAATTTCATAAATGCATATATGTATTCTGGAGGCAATGTGAATATCCCTAATTCCTTAAATAAATATCTGCAAGATGATGATGGGCAGCTAAAAGTATTATTCTGATTACACACTTCTGTGCAATTAATACTTTTCACTTAATGATGAATTACCACAAAATATGATGCCGTATGAAAGCAGTTAATGAAAATAGACATAGTAGGCTAATTTACTGATATGTTTATCACCAAAATTTGCAATAACACCAGTAGCATAAGTAGCTGAATTCAAACATGTCAGCAGATCATCAATTTGTTTCTTGCAATTCATACTTTCATCAGTGTACACGTCCAGAAATTTTGAATATTCTGCCTTAACAACAGACTTACGTTCAAAGTCTGTATTTAGCAATGGTGTTATGCCATTTACTGAATGGAACTGCATATACTGTGTTTTCTCAAAATTTAGTGAGAGTCTATTTGCAGAGAACCACTTAATAATTTTCTGTAGGACATTATTTACAATTTCCTTGGCTAATTACTGTGTATTTGTACTGTTAATTTGAATCTTCTGTATTCTTCCAGTTAAATATGCATTAAACCATTTGTGCACTGTCCCACTCATACCACAATAATTAAGCATATATAGAAGAATTTCATGAGTCACAATCAAAAGCCTAGAGACCACAAAAAATCCCAGTGGATGGTGATCCATTATTCAGAGCATTTAATATTTGATCAGTGGAAACATATATAGCTTTTTCTTTTGAAATGACTTTCTGAAAACCAAGTTGACCTTTTTTTGGTACTTTATTTTTACAAATATGTGAAGCTACTTGTGAATACATTAGTTTTTTGAGAATTTTGGACAAAGTTGTCAGATGTGAGATTGGGCGGTAGCTGTCTGCATCAGACCTATCCCCATTTTTATGCAATGGTTTAACAAATGCATATTTCAATCTATCTAGATAAATGCCCTGTTTCAGTGAGCTCCTACATATGTGGCTGAAAATCCTGCTTACTGTTGGAAACAAGCTTTTAGTACTTTGTTGGGAATGGCATCAATTCCATGCCATCATTTACTTTTGGGTGAATTTATTATTTTCCTAATTTCAGGAGAAGAGGTGGGTTGAATTTCAGTTTTATCAAGTTGAATAAGAATTGCCTCTTCCACATACATCCTTGCATTTTCTAATAATGCACTCTTCCTGAGCCCTCATGTGCCCCATTTCCCTTTTAACAATATTCCAATTTGTTTTAATTTTATTATTAGAGGGGATAACTTCAGACATAATACATGTACTTCTGGACTTCTTAATAACCTTTTTATTCATTTTTTTTAAAATACAATGTAGCAGTTTTTATAATGTTTGACTGTTTCTGGATCATTACTCCTAGGTATAAGATACATTTTCCCTTTCTGTTTACAAGATATTTTTGTCCCTTAAGTGAGCCACGGCTTTTTAGAAGGTTTCTTACAGTTATGTTTCACTATTTTCTTGGGGAAACTGTTTCCAAATATACTTACAAAGGTACCATGAAATAGGTTAAATTTTAAATTAACAACAGGTTACCTGCACACCTCATCCCAATCTAACTGTTGCAAGCTTTCTCTAAAATTTGCAATTGTTAAGTCATTAATTAAACATTCTATTTTGGAGGACTGTTTTGCGTTACTGCATCAAGCTATGTCATATACTGTAGTAATTAGCTGTTCATCATGATCAGAAAGACCATTCTTTATAGGAAAAGTTTTTATTTCATTAAATTTATCTTGGTCTATAAAAACCTTATATGTCAGTGTGCTACTTTCCTGTACTAGGAAAAATTGAAAGAACCATTGAAGTAAAAAATTTACCCTTTTGAACCTGGCGAGTGTCATGAATCTTGCAGTATAGTCAAATTTGAAGCCATTGGCTTACAGTATATCTCAATTTTAACAGTATGACCTATTCTGGTGATTTGTAATTCAACGACATTTTCATAATATTATCGGTTAATGAAAATGACATGCAGGTAATGGCAAATATTCTTAAGTCCTCTGATAGAAATGTGAAGTTCCCTCATGAAATTGAAGTAGAGGGTTCAATTAATTTTTTGGACTTACAAATCACCAAAATAGGACATACTGTTAAAACTGAGATATATCATAAGCCAATGGCTACAAATTTGATTACATTACAGGATTCATGCCACCCACCAGCTCAAAAGCGTACATTTTTTTTTTTTTTTTGCATCAGTGTTTTATTGGATAGCCAGACTAGATTCCTGTAAAGATATGCCTGAGAAGGAAACTGACTTGATTGTTCAGGTCAGTGTGACTAACGGTTTCACTGATATGGCAATTAGGAGGATTGGAAGCAAAAATTTTCATAAAGTAGAGAAGAAAGTTGTAGTTAACAAGGAGACTGAAAAGTATATTTTGTTGTCATACTAAGGGTCCATGGCAGATCAGATACCAGATGTCTTACACAAATCTATGTTGGTTTATTAAACCTGCACAATTGCATTGAGTTTTACTGTTGACTTTCTTGCACAGAAAAGAAAAAAAGCCAATCGTTTTAATTAACTTTTCATAAGATGTGGTGGCCTATACTTAGATTATGAACAAATCGTACTGAATGTGGTGCTATATGATGTTGTTGTAAATGGAATGCCTTGTACTGTTGTACAATTCACTTTCATATGCATTAGTGCTGATTGAGCTTTTATTATTTTTATAACTTTTCCGTTTTACATGTCATCAAAATTGCTACCCTCTTCAAAATTGCTACCCTCTTGTGACACCAGCTTACGTTATCGCTCCATTAGCGGTGCCTTGACATCATAACTGTAGTCAGCTACTGGTTAGGTCTAATTCTTGTATACAACAGCACATGTTTTACTTGACATTTGTACGGATATTATTCAACATTCTTGTCAATGCATATTATGATCTTAGATGGTATATAATTATGTTCTTCAAAATTGTGTGCAGTTAATTTCATTTGATATTTATGTAAACTCATTTCTTTGGTAAAGCTGTATTGTGTGATATCATTATTTGCACTTCTCTTTATTATTTGTTACCAGGTCATCTGATGATGGGCGATGCCCGAAACGTGTCGTGAACCAATAAAGGATTCAATGCCGTCTGGACCTATATTAGTTGTGCGACTTACCATTATTTTTAAATTCACTTTCATAGTTACCAAATTCAATAAATAAGTGCTGTAATTGATGTTTGATGCATAACTGTCAATCCGTGCAAATTTTTCAAATAATAATTAGTTATGTAGGTGTTGGTAGTGAACTGCTGACAGTTATATCAGGTCATTCATTTAGTATACCAATCATGTCACACATTTTGAAATATAAGAATGTTCTGCATGAAGAGTTCTTTTTTAACAGTGTGTTACAACACTGTAATAATATCATAAATCTAAAACATTTCCAATTATGTTATTAATTTGCCAATTTACTATCCTCTTCATTAGTTGTAGACATTTTTAAAAACAGGAATGTTTCTTTCAGGTTGAGATGGTGACACATACCCCTCGAGGCACAACAGTTATGGCTGTTCGTGATTCTGAATTGGCAAAACTTCCTGAAGGACTTTTCAATGCAATTAAACTGAAGTATCCTGTTGTTGTAACAAGACTGATTCATCTGCTAGGGCACAGAATACTGGGTAAATATCTTTATACACACTTATTACTTTTCTTGATTTGTGAAGTTTACTTGCTATTGTGTACTTTTTTGCATGCTAATGTGTCCATTCATAGGCTCATCACCAAACAATAGTGTGTAATTGAATGTTTCATTTGTATGATAATTCTTAATGATGTCGGGATGAGGAATCAGTCACCTTTCTTACCTTTAGTTGCCTTTTTTAACATTGTCATCTTTTTCGACATTTTCCTTTAAAAGAAAGTAAGCTGCTTACTATTGTTTCCAAGTTGCTGTATTCATGTTCATTTATTTTACTTTTTATACTGCTCAAATGAAAGTAGTAGATAAATTCTAATGTGAGGGGCTTCTGAAGTTTGAGATTGATTGTTTCTTTTTGATTTTTTTGAGTAATTTTTTTTTTATTATTTTGTGCAGCTGTTATTAGCATCAAATATTTCTCTATTACAACTGCTTCTGATTTTGTAAACTGTCTTCTAATTTTGCTGTAGTAACAAAGCTGCTGCTGTGATACTCTGTTCAATTTCGAAAATAAACTTTTAAAATGGAGAAAATGCAAAGACAGACAGTTTGGAAAGCAAAGTATCTGCCTGGGGAAGAGCTAAGTAGCGGGTGGGGAGGGGGGGAGAGGAAATGAACTGTTTTGCAGTGTGTGTTCTTGATCTGTTAATTTTGAGACAAAAGGTTTTCAAACAGTTTTTAGCCACTCACTCTCAACAAAACATAAGTGTAACTTTCAAATTAAATGTGGCTCTCATCAGTTACATGTACGAAACTCTGATCTGAGTTTCCTGCATGTAACTGATGTGAGCCTCAAAGTTCGGCTTGTACACCAACAATAGGGATGGTAAGTACCAAGCATAGTTCCACCACCACTGAATTGATGTGGACAATGAAATAGGTGATTTTAAATTTGTCTATGGGTGCATCAAATAATATTTGTAACATTTTTAAGAAGAGGTTTCGTGGTAGTATTCCTGAACATTTTTCGCTTCCGTCTGAGAAAATAAGACACCTAATGACAAGCACTACATTTCCAGAAACATATGTTAGAAGAAACATGTTCATCTTATTACACATTGAATTTGAATGAAACTACCAGTGTTAAAGATTACATTTTTGTCTGAGAGTTAGTGTCGCATAACAATGAATCACCTAAGAACTTTCTCTATCAGCAAATAAGATAGTGAAACATTACATCAGAAGTTGTGTGAAGCACATTCTGAAGCCAACCTGTCTCTAAATAAATGCCGTATGTTGGGATCAAATGACCCTAACCTCAATAAAAAAGTGTTTAGGCTTTTAGATAGTGATATCCAGGAGACACAAGACAGACATAGAAGTTGCAACAAACATACAGTGTGTAATACCAGGGTCAAGGCTTTGGAGTGTTTAGGTGAAGGAGCATGTAAATTTCTGGTCCGTATTTGCCATTAGTTTGACGGTTAGCCTGTTTGCTGGGAAGAATTTGAAGGAATTTGTGTGTAAGTTTAATATTCTGTATCGCAAGGTTTTGAAACGTACAACCATAAGGTGGCTTACTTTAGCAACTTCACCTAACAGGTTCTGGAACGGAGGGATAGTATTTGATCTTACTTTCTTAAGCATATACCTTTAAAAAATAATTCTGCTACTGTACAGCCCAAATCTTACAATGCCATTGTAAATGCTTTTAAAAAACCTTCAATGGAAGCTGAACTTCATTTTTGTACAGGTCTATTCAGTAGGTTCACACAATGTTTTCAAATCCAAGCACCTTTGATTCACAAATTGCATACAGAAGTAGAAAACATAATTCAAACCTTTTTGGCTTGTATGTTTGTTGTGCCAGCGATCAACAACAAACTTTAGTTAGACACAAGTATGTATGTAATTAACATGGTTTGCACGCTATCACAGAATACACCATTTTTTTTCTGTTTGAATGATTTCAGAATGGGTTCTGAAACCTGAAACTGGTCATAATTTAAATAAAAAGAACTGAATTTTGCAACTTTGGCTGTCTTCTCCATGAAACTTTTTGGCTTGTGTTTTGAGGGTTTTTGCTTTGAGAAAAACTGTGAATATTTGAAGTTCCTCGCAATGAACTCTTCACATTGGATAATCTGCTTCCTCTTGTACAACAAGCTTTTAACAGGCAAGTAAGCGAAGAGCTTAGTAAACTGGAAGGGCAGGAGAATGCTCAAAAACATTACATGGAAGCCCAAGCATGTGATGGAAAAGAAGTGCTTATGAAGTATCTCACTGAAAAGTTTTAGGGTTTTAGACCTCAGGGAAAGAATAAAGAGCAGAAACTACAGTAACATGTTAAAAGTTGCAAAAATGATGCCATTTGATGTCTGACAAGATTACTTATCAGATGAATGGAAGGTTTTACAGCTGGAAAAGATGACACAGCTTTAGATAACAGGGATATTGACAATTACTGACAACCGCACACCTCAAAAAGAGTCTCACCATCCATAGAGTTAAAGTATCAAAATGTTTTAAAATTGTTAAGGCTTCTCTTACATTTAATTTTATGAAATTGGCATGACTACATGTCACATCTTGAATTCCCTTATATTACCCCATGGAAATGTGGACACAGAAGTAAGATATTCCATTTTGACACACATAGTAGGAGAAGACAAAACGACAGGGACTGATAATTTTTTATACAGTGTTTGACTGTGAGGGGTGCTTTTGAAAGTACCCCCATTTTCTTTCTTGTGCCCTTTGACTTTCAGCTCATTAGGTACAGACAGCCAGAACATGCAAATTATACTGCTTATAAGGAAGAATGTCAAAAGAAAAGAAAACATGAATTAGAAGAAAACAAAAGGAGCCACCATGGCTTGTCACTCTTTGATGTATTTTTACATTCACATCACAAATTATTTTGCAAATATGCCCATATGCTGATCATTTAAGAGTTAAGAAAGAAAGAAAAGAAAAGAAAAGAAAAGAAAAGAAAAGATTTACTGTTGTGAGTTAGTAATTCTTGCCCACCACATTTTACGCATTACAATAATAGAAATTCTTCTACGGAATATGAGGAATTGTGAAGGAGGATCTTTTTCAGTTTGTTTTCAAATTTTACTTGGCTGTCTGTCAGACATTTTATATCACAGGGAAAGTGATCAAAAATTTTGATTGCAGCATTGCACACTCCTTTTTGCGCTAAAGTCAATCTTAATGGGGCATAATGAATGTCACTTTTTTCTTCTTGTATTGTAATTATGTACACTGCAGTGGATTATTTACAGCAAACTTTGTGAGGGAATAAATATATTGTGAAGCAGTTGTCAAAATGCCTAACTCCTTAAACAACAATATTAGGAAAAGGATAGATTGTTGTTCACTGTTCAGATGACACATTGAGTTGCAGACAGGCACAACAAAAAGACAGTTACACATCCAGCTTTTGGCCAAAACCTTCTTCAGAATGTTGGTTTTATTGTTATATTGCATTTTATTCTTATTTTGCATGTGATTCCTATGCAAATATAATATCTCTAAATCACGTTTTTCTGACAATTTAAAGGTTCTTGGCAGAGACCACATGGAAGTGTACCTGTTGATAGCCGACCCTCTCATGGAAATTTTTCAACAGTTGCAATAGTTCCAATTTCTGACGATGTTCCTCTTGTGCCTTTCACATATGAACTGTACCATGCATTGCGCAGCATAGGTGAGTTTCAATGAGTGTTCTGTCTGATTGAAAACTTCTTGAATTTTCTTATAAGGTATATATGTGACACTATAGAAGTAATTTTCGTTTTTATTATACAAAAAAAGATTTTAATTTTTTATCTACCTTTGAACTTATTGTATACATGTCTGCTTATAGCAGTTGGAGGTATGTTTAAAAGGACCACTCAAATACTACAGCTGCAATTCATTGTTGTAAGAATGCATTCTGTAAATTGACTATAGGCGAGTAAAAAATAAATAGAAGGTGACCTTTTATTGGCTTTCCAATTGATAGAATTAAACCATATCATTAACTCACTGACTTTCCATTGCATGCAAGCATTTGTGGCATTGATATTAAGTGCTGACTCTAGCTACTGAAGAAGAAATGATATCATATTTAATATTGTGTTATACAGCTTCTCCATGGCTCTCTGATATAGAATTTCAGAAATTTTCTTGGGATTTTCTGCTTATTTATCTCTGGTGGTGGTGGTGGTGGTGGTGGTGGTGGTAATAGCCATGGCCATGGCCATGGTCGTTGTCATCTTCTGTCCAAAGACTGAGGTGATGCAGCTCTCTATACTAGTGTGTCCTGAGCAAGACTCATTGCTAGTCCTGCAGCCATTTGAACCTGGTTACTGTATTTAAGGCTTGTCTCCATTTACAGCCCCCCCCTCCCCTTCTCACACTCTTCCTCCCTTACGAAACTGACAATTCCTTGATGCCTCAGAATGTATCCTTTCAACTCCTCTGCATCTACATACATACTCTGCAAGCTGTCATACAGTGCATGGCGGAGGGTACCTTGTACCACTACTAGTCATTTCATTTCCAGTTCCACTCAAAAAGAGAGCAAAGCAGGAAAATGACTGTCTATTTGTGTTTGTGGTCTTCATGTGAAATGTTCATTGGTGGCAGTAGAAACATTCTTCAGTCAACTTCAAATACTGGTTCTCTAAATTTTCTCAGAAGTGTTTTGCAAAAGAATGTCACCTTCCCTCCAGGGATTCCCATTTGAGTTCACAAAGAATCTCCATAACAATCATGTATAGACTGAACTTACTGGTAACAAATCTAGCAGCCTGCGTCATCAGCAAGCAGCCGTAGACTGCTGCTCACCCTGTCCGTCAGCTCTTTTATGTATACAGAGAATAAGAGCTGTCCTATCACACATATTTGGGGCACTCTTGACAATACCCGTATCTCCGATGAACACTCATTGTCTGGGACAATGAACCATGTTCTATTACTTAAGAAATCTTCGAGCCACTCACATATCAGTGAAATTATTCTGTATGATCAGGACTATGCTCACAGAATCTGTCTATTGGCCTTCATCAATGATTCACAGGATATTGTGAGAGAAAAAAACAAGCTGAGTTTCACATGAGGAGTTCTTTCTAACTCCATGCTAATTTGTTGACACAAGCTTTCCCATCTCAAGGAAATTTATTATATTCAGCCTGAGAATATGTTCAAGAATTCTGCAGCAAACTGATGTTAAGGATATTGGTCTGTAATTTTGTGGTGGCCCCATTCTTTTACCCTTCTTATATATAGGAGTCAGTTGTGCTTTTTTTCTAGTTGCTTGGGACTTTATACTGGGTGAGACAGTCACGATAAATACAAGTTACATAAGGCCCAATGCTGTAGAAAGCTCTGTGAAACTGAATTTGAATTTGATCTGAATCTTGAGATTCATTTGTTTTCAGCTCTTTCAGTTGCTTTTCTATGCAAGGGATGCCTATTTCTCTGTCCTCCATACAGGAGTCTGTGCAATGATGAATTGGAAATATTTTGTACAATCCTCCTTTGTCAATGATTTCTTAAACAGGAAATTTAAAACATCAGCTTTCCTTTTGCTGTTCTCTGTTGCCACACCAGATTGGTCAAAGAGTAACTGGATAAAAGCCTTTGACCTGCTTAGCAATTTTATGTAGGACCAGGATTTACTAGGGTTCTCGGCAAGGTCTTTACTGAGTTAGGACTGTGATAGTTTCTGTAGGCTTCACACATTGTTCCTTTTACAGAAATACCAATTTCTACTAACATTTGCCTCTCATCATTTATGCATCCTTTTATGAAGTGATGTCTTCAGGCAGTCAAGTTATGCAGTCATTTTGTTTTTTCCCAAATTTGATTCTGTGTCTTCTCATTGGTTATTCAGTTTACCCATCTACTCTTTTGCATTCTTTTGTAGCGCCACATTCAGAAAGTGTCTATTCTCTTCTTATGTAAACTGTTTATCATCCATATTTCACTTCTGTACAAGACAAAATACCCCCAGAAAGGAGTTCCTAATGTTTACGTACATGAGGATGTGATGAAAAGTAAAAAGCTTTCTAAATAAAATAAATGGTATTAACATTCTATAGATTTATTCTTCATGTCTGCATATTTATTTCTCAATATTGTCATTCTGGTGATGAACTCATTCCTCCCAATGAGAGACCAGTTTGTTGATACCATTACTGTTCAGCGTTTGACTTTGTTGATGGAGCCACAACGTCCCCTCTGCTTGCTGCACCATTTCATCATTCTCAGAATGAAGTACTTGAATGTGTTCTTTAAGTTTTGGAAACAGATGGAAATTGGATGGGACCAAGTCGGGGCTCTATGGAGGATGATTGACGACAGTGAACCCAAGACATCGGATTGTTGCAGATGATGCAGCTCTCATGTGCAGTCTGGCATCATCATGCTGAAGGATAGGGTGCCCCATATGTGGATGAACTCTTTGAATCCAAAACTTGGCTGCAGCATTCTGTTTCTCATGCACAGACATAGTTACATTGCACATCACCACATTACAGGCTAAAATTTGGAGCCCTCTAGCAGTGACATGTAGACATGTTGAATAAAGACATAGAATGGTAATAACATTTGTTTTATTTAAAAACCTTTAAGAGTTTTCACATAAAAAAAATTCAGGAGCATTACTTTGCAGCACGCCCTCGTATATTTGGTGCTAACAAATTGTCTTTTTTCAGAAATGCTTTTCTTACTATTGCCAGTCTACATTTTATATCCTCTCAAGTTTGAGCATCATCGGTTGTTCTGTTGCCCATTTAGTGTCTCATTTCCTAATCTGATTCACTGAGCATCACCTTATTGGACAACATTCAATCACCCTTCCTAAACTTAATTTGATGCTCATCTTACAACCTGCTTTCAAGGTACTGTTCATTCTGTTCAACAGATCTTCCAAGTCCTTAGCTGTGTCTGTATTTCTGTCAGTGTCAATGACAACTCTCAATGTTTTCATTTCTCCTCTCTGACCTTTAATTCCCTTACAGAATTTTTCCTTGGTTTCCTTTATTGCTTGCTTGGAGCACAGGTTTAATAACGATGAGGCTAGGCCACTACTTTGTCTCACTCCTCTCTCAACTACTATCTCCCTTTCATGTCCTTTGACTCATACAATTTCACATCAATTTTTGTACAAATTGTAGGTAGTCTCCCGCTCTGTGTCTTTTGTCCCTGCTACATTCAGAATTTCTAAAAATGTGTTCCACTCAACGGTGTTGAAAGCTTTCTGTAAACTATATAAGCATTGCTTTCCACTTCTTTTATCTTCTAAGATAAGTCACAGGGTTAGTATTGCTTCACTTGTTCATGTACATATCCGGTACTCTGAACTGATCTGTGACGTCGCTGGTGAGTGAGTAAATATGGGGTTGAGGGGGCTCCTTCAGGTGAATGTTAGATCTCGTATTGGTGCTGTTCTAGCAGCTGCTGTAGGGAGATGGGGTTGTATTTCCAATGCCCTACACCTGAATGGGAGTGTTAAGGACAAATTAGGAAATCTATTAGCAGAAAACATAATGGGGTCCACCAGCACACAAAGGCAAATCTGTGTGGCTGTTGGGGTCAGGTGAGACACTAACTTTAACTCAAATTCAGAATTCAGACAGATAGTATTGAAGGAATGAAATTGGCAGACTCCCAGTTCATCTTACAGTAACAGAGAGAAGGTTAAAATCAACTTGCTTCAACAGAGTGTTAGGGGGATAAAAAATTAAGTAAATGCAGTGTTAATTTGTTTACAGTAACTTAGTAGTCAGAAAGGAATTGATGTGACTTTTCTATCTGAATACTAGACAATCATGGGGATAGAAAATCTGATTAAGTGGTCCTAAGTTAGCCGCATATTAACAGAGATCCAATATGGATAAAGGAGTTATCAAATTCATAAAAAATTAATATAAATATGGAAATGTAGAAACAAGTAGATTCTGTATGGATCAGGATTTAGAAACATGGGCTTGTCTGTCAGTATTAGGAAATATATTATTAGTATTACAGTACACAAGTCTCGACTGGATAATGGGGAAATTTTTTATGAAAAATTTGGATTGTTTATTGTGCTGTTTTAGTCACTTATAAATTACCCTACATGAGCTGCCCAAGATAATAGTACCCTTATTGATAATGTATTCATACATCAAACAGAAGTTGAAGAAATACATGATTGTCCAGTGGTAAATGGATTTTCAGACCACAATGCACAGTTACTCACATAACATAAGTTAGATCAATCTGTGAACAGTTCGAAAACACTCGAGACAACAGCAAGGCTGTTTAATGACAAAACTACTGAAGATTTTAAGGGAAACTTGGAAAATGTTGAGTGGGGTAATATTTACACAGAGCATAATGCTAGCTTTAAATTCAACATATTTTTTTAACAAATTGGTATCAATTTTTGAAAGTAGTTTTCCTAAAAGGTAATTAAATTTAATAATGGGAAGTCTTTAAAGAACCCTTGCATCATAACAGTTATCAGAGGCTCTTCAAAATGAATAACGCACATGTACAAAATAGCCAGAACAACTAATAATCCAAAAATACTTTCATATTATAAACAATACTGTAACACAGTAAGAAAAGTTGTAAAAAAAGTCCAGGGCACATCTTGTCAGATCAGAGAATAAAATCATATCAGTGTGGCATGTTGTTAAAGGAGAGACAGAAAAAGAAGCCATTAAAGATCTCTCTATTTCTGTTAAAACGCACGCGCACGCGCGCGCACACACACACACACACACACACACACACACACACACACACACACACACACACATTTTCTGCATTGAGATAAATTATAGTGTTATGAAACTGAGCAAAGAAGCATCAGTAGAGAAAATAGCAAATGATATTTTTGTGAAACTTATTTACTGGTTATACATTAATGATCTAGCTTTACACTTGGAAAAAAAAACATAGTTCATCCAGATTCTACTGCAAAAAATACCTGTTAGCCTTATACACCAACAAGAAATAAAAACAGGATAGAAAGTTCTAGGTTCTTAGGTGTGCATATTGATGAAACGTGAAGTAGAAAACCCTTTTAGTAAACTTGTTTTCTTTTGTCATTATTCTTATTGGATAATATTGTGGAATGACTCCCAGCTTAGTCAAAAAGTATTCATTGTACAAAAGAATGTAATTAGAATTATGTGTAGGTTTCACCCATATACATCTTGCATGCATATCTTTAAGTGGCTGGAAATACTAACCACAGCCTCACTTATGAAATTCACTTATGAAATGTGTTATTAGTAGTCTATCTGAGTTTGATAGTAAGAGATATTTACTAGAAGGAAAAAAAAAGATATCTGCATTAACCTTTAATAACTCTTAACTGTGGCACAGATTATAGTGAAATACATAGCTCTGAAACTACTTGACAGTCTACCCATGAAAATAAAATGCTTGACTGATATCAAATGTAGATCAAATTTTTTTCTTAACCATTACTTTTATGCAACAGAGGAATTATTTAATACAAATAATTAGACATTTTGCAGAAAAAACTGTAAATGGCCTCTCTCTCTCTCTCTCTCTCTCTCTCTCTCTCTCTCTCTCTCTCTCTCTCTCTCTCTCTCATTTATCATGAATATGATCTATGGAACAATTAACTAAATTTCAGTGTCAAATTCTTCTCGCACTATCGTATCTCCCAGCTCATTTTCACCTACTTACACTTCTTTTTATTTATAATATTGTCTTGAAGTTCATTTCCTTTTTAAGAGTCATTCTGTATATTCCTTCATCCCTTCAGGCATTAATTCAAGCGCTTGATATCAATTCAGCAGCTTCCTACATAACCTAAACTTTGGGATTCCTTTAGATCAGCCTGCCCTGCAACCTACATTCCAAAAATTAATATGAGCATAAAATAAATATTGGCAAGGTTCTGTTCTCTTTCTGTTTGAGCACATTTGACATCATATGCCACTTCATTATTATGTTACAGGATGAAGCAGGTGTCCACTATTGGTAGATTTAGTTAACCCTGTTCCCTTTAAAGTCTGTATTCCCTTTTATCTGCTTGATTTGCTACATTTTTTTAATTTTATTTTTTCCTTTCATCATTCAAATTTAGTATCTCACATTATACAAGGTGTTCAAAAAGTCTTTCCGCAGTGCTGTATAATTGTTAGCCGTGCATGCAATATGATTGTTCGCCTGCTTGGGTTACTTCCCTTCAAATGGACTCTCAAAACATTCCACTGTTTTGTTTATTTCAGCCAGCATCAGTAGTATTGTTGGTGTGTGTCGTTACGTGTTGACGCGAACATTTAAGTTTAGTTTCTTTGTTTGTTGGTTTAGTTTTTGTCACTGTTGAAATGCTAACCATTGAAGAACGTGTGTTTTCAGTCGAACAAGTGTTCAAAGCTGGCGGTAAATACACAGTTTCAGTTCATCAAACATTCAACTCAGTTTTCCCAGAGATAACACTCCCACATCACAATACTGTGCGAGATTTGATTAACAAATTTCAAAGTACAGCTTCAGTGACAGATGCACTGAGAAGTGGTCATCCTAGCGTTTTGTCTAAGGATAAACTACTCAATCTTTCTGATAAAATGTCTGAACTCATGGACAAGTCAGTAAGAAAACTCGCCCAGGAAATTGATGTTAGTGTTGGAACGGTCCACATAGCTGTAAGGAGAAAATTAGAACTTTTCCCATACAAAGTGACAGTCGTGCAAGAACTTAAAAAATACTGATCCTGGCAAGAGACTGCATTATTGTCAATGGTTCAAAAATTTTATTCAACAAAATGGAAGGGATATTCTTAATGAAACGTTTTTCACAGATGAGGTGTGGTTTCATTTATCCGGGTACATGAACTCGCAAAATTCTCATATGTGGAGTACTGCAAATCCATTGTGTATTCATGAGGAACCATTTCATTCTGTGAAAATAGGAGACTGGATTGTAATTTCTAGACGTCGGATTGTGGGTCCCATATTTTTCAACGAAATAATAATGCACAACGATACTGCAGTGATATTCTAGTACTGAATGGTTATTTTCAACAAGATGGTGCAACTGCACATACAGCTTGCGTTTCAATGTCACTGCTTGCTGATGTTTTTGGTGGTCACATAATTTCACAGGGACTTTGGCCTCCACGATCGCCTGATGTAACACCACCTGACTTTTTCTTCTGGGGTGCAGTGAAGGCAACTGTCTATAAAAACCATCCAAAATCCATCGATGAACTGAAAACTGAAATATACACTTTCACTGCTTCTGTTACAGAAGAAATGTTACAGCTTGTGTTTGGAAACATGATTAGACGAATTTAATTGTGTATTCAACAACAGGGGGGGGGGGGGGGGGCTTTCAATGTTTAATGTGAAGATTTGTAAGTAAAAATGAATATTCAATAAATTAATAACTTGTATTTCACTTAGTTTCATTTCGGTATATTCACTGTGGCTTACGGCATGCGCAGCTAGCAATCATACGGCACTGCGGAGAGAATTTTTGAACACCCCATAGAAGGATTTCTGCTGGATCTTGTCATTTTGTCTATTTGATTGCTGCCTTCACTATTTCATCTGTCAAAGCTACCATTCATCTTCTGTTGTATTCCATTCTCATGATTTAGTTAGATGTTGCTTGGTGCTCCCTTTTAAAGTCTCAACAATTCTTTCAATTTACCCATGTCCCATCCCTCTAAGGCAGTACCTTTCTAAAAGTTCTTTAGTTTTAATCTGCAGTTCATAACCAATAAAAAATGGTCAGTCCACATCTGCCCCAGGAAATGTTTTGCAGTTTAAAATACGATTTTGAAATTTCTGTCTTAGAACTGTGTAATCAATCCAGCTTTCTCGCACTTACAGAGTGTTTCACAATTCTTTTTAATGCAGGCTTATAGGGATTGTAGAGGGCACGTAGTGGATGAAGTTTTGCTAAGGAACCCATGTCCAGAAAAACATACCATTTTGGTGTAAAATGAGTTTGAAGATCAGATAACTTTTAAATCTCATGCTTTATGGTACATAAACAAGAGGGACAATGAGCTCTGACCCGTGTTCTCTACAGGAGCCCACAGCATGGGCAATGTTTTGAGTACTTATCGTCATGTACTCTTCTAAGTGATGAAAGCCATCTTTTTTTAAGTCGAGTGTGGAATGTCTGTGGAGCACCAGTCAGCCCTCCTAATTGTGAGTGTACCAATTCTTCACAGCTGTTGTTGTAGTCAAATGAAAATGATATGTGATGTCAAAAGCACAACGGGCTGACAACAGTGCTCTCATCTCAGTGTGTGAATTGTCAAGTGGGAGACTTGAACATGATCTACTCTTCTAACTTATTTTATATCCAAGTGATACATTTCCGGACATTAATTTCTTCTCAAAATTTTATCTACTGAGTCCATTCTTCTACATTAGAAGCCCATAATAGGAATCATGAGACATACTGTGTACAATGGTTGTTTATAATTTTTAAACCAGGTGTTTGCCAGGATTAAAAAGTACTCTATACAAATTTCTACCAAGCACATTACCCTTTCATTCCTATCTCCCAGTCAATGCTACTATTTTTCCTTCTGTTCCTTTTTGTACTGTCAAATATTAGTCCCCCAGTACAGTTAAATTTTGGTTTTTCGTAACTGTCTAAATAATTTTTGTTATCTCATGATAAATTGTTTCAATCTAATCATCATCTTTCAAACTAGTTGGGTTATAACTTGTGCTGCCATGGGGTGTGCTGGCTTCATGACTGTCTTGGCTACGGTGATGTGTTCACTAAACTGGTGATTGTAGCTTTCCCACTTTCCTATCTTCTTGTTCCTTATTAGACCTAACCATACCTCACTAATTCCCACTGTGTCTAATTTCAACCTTGGGAATGTATCTTGCCTATAGTTCTTCAGATGCTGTAAGGAAGTGCACTACTGAAACGTTTTTTGTTGCTGCCATTAATTATCCATACTACCTGCTTGACCAAGTTGCTATCTCGAAAATGCAATGTCTGTACCAGCTGGAAATCTCAAACACCAACTATGACAAAATAAATTCACGTGCTGCTTCATCCGCAGCTCGTGGTCTAGTGGCTAGTGTTGGATCACAGGGTCCTAGGTTCGATTCCCAGACAGGTTGGGGATTTTCTCTGCCCAGGAACTGGGTGCTTGTGTCATCACCACCACCACCACCACCATTTGTGACAGTGGATAGATTGGACTGTGAAAAAGAAATTGGACTGTGAAAATATTGGGACTTTGTACGAGCGCTGATGACCCCACAGTTGAGCGCCCCACAAACCTATCATCATCAACAACAACAACAACAACAACAACAACAACAACATGCTGCTTCTTTATCTTGCTTGTATTTCATCTCCATTATATACATTCCTTTTTTATTTTACTTCAGTGTATGACTTTAACACAGTTCACGGTACAGATTGGTCTTTGAAATTTGCTCTCTGTATGTCCTCTCTGGGTTTCACTTGATAAGCAATGTCATGACCATTGTCATGCCCAGTGACGTTCCATGGTCTGCAGCGAGTCTCGGAGGAGAGACAGTGTTTTCATGGAATAACTACCCTGACAAGCAGGTGTCTCCAAGAACAGGAATCCATGTGCCCATCACCCTGCATTGCAGATACACTGCATCCACTTTCATTCTCATGCATGCATAAGAAGCAGAAAATTTCCTGCACAGTATGCAGCCCAAAAACAAACACTTACTTACTAAAATAACAAGATGCTTGCTCAAGGTCACAACTGCCCTTCATCTGTTAGAGAGATAGTCTGTTTGAGAGATAGAGGGAATAACACATTACTTTCTCCAAAGTGGTAGGTTACCCCTTAACCTATTCATCTCTCATTTTAAATTCTCTAACCTACCACCTGCAACAAAGGATTCAACACTTCAGGTTGTAGAGTGCCTATTTTATTTACCTTGGTGATATTGCCTTCTTGAGTAATTCTTCCCTGGAGATTCAAATGAGGTCTTATTTTAATTTTGGAATGTTTTACCCAAGAGGGTGCTGTCATAATTAAGGTATACAGTAGAGCTACATGTCCTCAGGAAAAATAACAGCAGTAGTTTCCACTGGTTTCCAGCCATCAGTAGTGCGACAACAGAATGGCCATCTTGGGTTATGTTACAAGGCCAGATGACTCTAGACTATTGTCCCTCCAACTACTGAAAAGGCTGCTGCCCCACTCAAGGAACCACAGATAACCCTCTGTTGTGGTTGAAGCATGGAAGCCACCCCACCTTGTAATGGCTGCAGGTACACAGGAGTGGGCTCAGTTTGTTACAGTGTGCAATGTAACTCCTATTGTCCAAACTCTAACTATCCTTATCACCAGTTATCCACATCACTTTAAGGAAAAAGTAATTTGTACTGTATGGCTAAAATTGCTGGTTTTGTTCAAGAGTTATTACAGTACACTGTACATTTATTTATCCTTCTAAAATTAATCTACAGCAAATGTATTAAAAGGTAAAATCATACAGTGAACAATGAATACAGTATGCACATTGTTGTACATGCAATATGCGTAATGTTGTGTTTGTGGTGCCCTACATTCAGTGTGGCCTGCATCAATCTGTCTCATGACCATAATATGTACACTGATTTGTCACTATAGGTTCTGTCTTCTGACTCTTGTTTGTGAGTGTGTTTTAATTTACTGTGTGGCATATGTCTACTAAAAAGAAACAAATTGTCTTTTCGTTGACAGACAAAATAAAAGTCCTTGAACTATTAGACAAAGACATGAGTGGTAAGCAGTTAACCAAGAGGATCAGCATAGGAAAATCAACAATTTCAGACAAAAAAAAAAGTCCTCAGTTTTAAACTTTGTGTCTGCCCTTGAGAATGAAGATGAGAATTCATTGAGAAAAGCAAATAAAACAGCAGAAAACACAGAGCTTGAGGAGGCCGTATTCAAGTGGTTTTTGCAGCAGTGGGCGTTGGGAAACCCTCTTTCAGGGCCGACAGTTTGCAAAAAAAGCAAAACTTTTAGTAAAGAAATTGACAGTTTGTCTTCACTTAAAGCAAGCACTGGCTGGCTATGGAATTTCAGAGCAAGGCATGGTATTCATGAGTTGGATTTATGTTGTAACCCAAAAGCAGCAGAAAATGTTATTAAAAAAATTCAAAACTGAGGCAGAATCTTATGACACCGAATTTTTATACAGTGCAGATGAGACAGGTATTATTTGGAAGGCTTTGCCTGAAATAAGTTAGCTTCTAAAAGGGAAACCAGTGCTCCTGGCCATGAAGTTAGTAAAGACCATGCTGAACTGGGTTAACTCCACAGGAAACCACAAAATACCCCTTCTGTTGATCTGTTGATAAAAAAATTACAAAACCTCTGGGCTTTCAGAAATGTTGAAAAACTGCCTGTCTTTTTACAATAATTGATCAAAGGCAGATGACTACTGCTTTGTTTTGTAAATGGTATGATTCAATTGTCATACCTGAAGTAAAAAAATATGAAAAGGTCGTAGGAGAGAAGGCAGTAAGATTATGATAATACTTCTGGACAGTGATACACCTTATTTTCTTAAACTGACAGAGCACCCATGGCTAGCAGGCAGATCAATACAAGATTGTGTGAACCTCAGTACATAATTTTAAGGGTGGAGAAGGCAGTGTCTTTATCCAAGTATGAAGGCATATAAAAACTCCAGAAAGTAAAGGCAGATTCACACTGGAAATCAGTGTAATGAAATGGAAGGCAACATCACTGCCAAATACTTGTGTGTACATGCTAAACAGAAGCTCAATATGGAATCACTTTATTTAACACAGAACAAAACAGTGAAATTGAGGTTTTGAGATACACTTTGTGGTGCAAAAAGTTGGAATATAGTTTCAGAATTAAGAAACTAGTGGTGTTAAAGTTTATTAATAGCCACAGAAAAATTCATAACATATGTACTTGACAAACTATTTATTATGAAATGCTGAGAATTGAAGCAATAGGAAAATTGCTGTTCAAACACTTCAAAACATTTATTTGCTTGAGAAAATACATACATACATACATACATACATACAAAATAATAATTGGAAGGCAACAAACAGAGCCTTTTAACCTTGTTGAATGTGTATTTTTTCTTTTCAGGTACCAGTTAACATGAAGAAACACTGTATTTCTGTACTTCAGTGGAGCTGAATTTTTCACTGGCAAAAAGAGATTTTTTATGAAAATAGGTTCATCAATTTATGTCCTTGTTTATGCACAGTGTAGCTATTTTGGTCCGGGTATTGGGATACCTAAATTATTTTTCACTCTCTGATCTGTTGCCTCATTTTGTGGAGGAACAGGAAAAATATCAAAGTCCACATGGAGCCTTTACAATGTGTCACAGAAATAGAACAAACAGTAAAATAAATACTAAGAAGACACAAAACCACAAACTCCTCTGTTATAAAATAAGTGAATGTGATGAAAACAGGTTGACTTATGATTTTAGCAGACATCATCACTCTTTCCCCACCATTGTCAATGTCAAAACTTCCTTCCTGAGAAATCCTGATATTGACATCCCTTTCCATTCTGTCCTGTCCCATTCCATTCTGTTTAATACTGCCATTTTAAATTCATTTTGGAATGTTTTGACATTCTGTTCTGTCAAGTGTTTATCAACCTTAAGGCAGCAGTTACAAATTCTTACAAGGGCACACTTTTGGTATAGTGTATTTTGTATTTTTGTGTAGTTTCGAGGCTGACATCCAGATTAGCGGCAGAATGGCTTTTAAAAAGTCAACAAAAATCTCTTTAGGTGTGATGGCACCCCACTTTATCCCCACCATTGAAGTAAGTTGTCCCATCAGAGTCTGTAAAGGACATTGTAACATGGCATGTGACACTCTGTTCTAGTGGAGAAGCTCAGGCTGTGCCATTCCTATCGTTTTATAATTGCACTTCTGCAACCTTTTTATTGAATTTTTCCTTATTGAGGAAGGGAGACAGCTCTCAATTGGATTAAAATTTTTTATTTTCATTTAGGTGATCAAGTGAAAGTGTGGCATCCCCTCCCCCAGCTCTCTCCCTGAAATAGCTTTGAATATGGTTTTGGTTTGTTTGAAGTTGAATGGTTCAGCTTCCTTCAAATCAAGTGTCTGATAGGTACATTGAACATTTGTAGACAATTATGGGGTTCTTTCTTTGGTGTGTTTTGTGCATGCATTAGTGTTTCTTATTTATGCTAAAGCTATATTCATCTATATGAGGAAAATTGAAGTCTTCATGAAAGGTTTTTTTTTTTTGGGGGGGGGGGGGCAGTGGATATCATCCATAAGCACATGTGAAAACAAGCATAATAATAGTTATGACTCTTGGATTATAACGAACGGGCTGAATTTCAATTGCAATAAACTCGTTACATGCAATTTTGTCTACGACTGCATTCAATTGTCTTACGGTGGTTGTACAATCGGAGACACAGATGACATCAGATTTCTAGGACTAGCAGAAGATAGAAACTTTCATCACCCCTTGCAGAAGCTCAGTGCTAGTTTTACAGTTAGAAAATTGTCATTAATCTGCACCTTTGATACCCAGAAACTAGTTTAAATTGCATACTACCATTTCCTGCTACCATATGGGACAACTCTGTTCAGATGCAGAGAATATTATTAGCCCAAAAGCGAGCAACAGTTTTGTTAAATCAGGAAGCTCATTTCGGTTAACTTTTACTAACATTTGCGGGATTTTTACACAGACATTATAGCACATTTATTTGTTTTTGACAACATGAACTTTATTTGAAGAAGGATTAAGCTTTATGTTGCAAACAAGTCATTAACTGTTGTTCAGTAATTATGCAACAGACCACACTGTATATTTTCAGTAGGTTTCCTCAAGAGTTGCAGGCTGTTACTGACAACCCAAACTGGAGAAATTTCTCCACGTGAACTCTTTAATTGTCGCAGGAATAATTTGAGCATAATAATTTTATTATGAGAATATAATTCACAGAAATGAGTGGAACAGTATATTTGCTGTTCATATGTAAGTATTTTCTCTTCTTTATTGTGTTAAGGCATATGTGAATCACTGAAATGATTGAAAAGTGTGAAAAACTGTTCATGTAAAGGGGATTAAGGCTTATTTACCTGTATAGTCCAGTCATCCTACTTTGAATTTTTTTTTTTTTTCCAAATGAATGATAGGATGGTTCCTTGTCAATTATTAGTGTCTTGTAAAATAAAATAAAATTTATTCCTTTAAATTTATTCTTGTTTTAATTGTTGTTCTCATCCTTGAATTTTGTAATTTATTATTTTATTGTCATGAACTTTTTCTTTTAAAATGCTCTTGATATGCATTTTTCCACAACCTGACACAGAAGCCCTACTGAATGACAATAAACAAATAAAATGAGCATTACTGGTAAGAACAGCCTGTTTCATCTTAACCACAAATAAATACAAGGATACTGAAATATATGTGACCTTTTATATTTCAGGTCCTACTTTAAGACTGACATCAGATGTGATTCGGAATTCTCTGGGTCCATCCATTTTGGATCCAAAGAATGACTACAGGTTAACTTCTTGGTGTCTTCAGCAGGAAGACCAGCACAAAATTACACTTTATCAGTGTGACTTCCAGTTTACTCCATGGACTCAACGCTGTGTACGTCAGGCTGACTGCATTCTTATAGTTGGTTTGGCAGAGAAGGAGCCAACAGTGGGAAAGGTAAATATTTTTCATTGTGAAGAAGAAACACACAGTTCATAGGATCTATATTTAATGGAACAAGTAAAGGTAATAACTTACCATATACTTGAGGCACTGAGGTGTTGACAAAGCAGTAAATACTGCTAGCTTTCTGGTGCTTCTCAGTGTTGTCTCATGTGCTTGTTGAAGTTATGGGCCCTCAATTATACAATGAGATTTTACCTTTGCTTTTTCCATTATATATAGTACTCTTACAAATGTATGTTACCATATTTAACTCTTATATTTGTGTGATATATATGAGAGTGAATATTTCTTTATTTTGTCTCTGGCCTACGTTTTATATATAAACTGTTTTGTTTTGTTTATGTGTTGATGTATACTCTCATACTTTCAATTTCAGATTGAAAAAGAAATAGAACGCCTGGCAGTACGGACACAAAAGGAGCTTGTTCTGCTGCATCGTGATCGCAGTAAAAAGCCAAAAAATACAGTGGCATGGTTGAACAACAGAAACTGGGTATCGGCGCACCACCACATTCTCTGCAAAAAACGTCTCTTTACTGAAAGGACAAATGCTAGACTTGTGAGTAACAGGGTGATCTTTTTATGTATTTTGTGTCTCTGAATTCATATCCATAAAAAGCATATCCATTCACTAGGAACAAGAGCACTTTATGAATCAATTCTATGATAGAAGGTCCTGCAGATATTTATTGTCATTTCCTTCATATTGATCTTCACTTGTCAGATTTTACATAAAAATACAATATAAACGACTGCTATGAGGACATTTTTAGTGCAGCATGTTTATATTGGACTTGATGAAAATGGATGACAAAGAAATGAAGATATTTGGTACCAGCAAATGGCTCACTTGTCTAAAGTACCGAAGGCCAACAAATCGTGTCTCAGTCTGCTGGATGAATGACCTTGAAGCATAGTTTCTGTCCTTTCTTCACATGTTGGACAGTTATCCAGAAATTACATTTCATATACCTTTTTTATGAAAATACAAACATGTTACAAAATCCCTGGATGTCTATTGTTCCTTCACTTAATGCTTCATTATCTAGAATTTGCTTTTGCAAATCTGCACACTTGTTGCCATGTACAAGACTGTGTAACATATATCATCCTCTGTTATTTACAAGTTTGTATTCAGTGTCACCCATTCATATATGTTCCCAAGAGCCATCATTGTGTTGCACTGGAACATTTTCTCCACATCCATATTCCCAATAAACTGCTGGTTGTGACAGCAACCAACACAATCAGAAAAAAGTATTTGTAGTAGTCTATGATCACAATTTTTTTATTTTGCTCGTGACCTGGTTGGGAAATGGGCATGAGGACTGCTTGCCAGGGATGCTCTGAGGATGGTACTGTGTACTGAAACCAGTAGCCAGTAGGCAACATAAAAACTTGTGGCTATAGCTTAAAACATTTTTCCCCCCTCATTTTGAGTGTGTTTATCTTCTGCCGAGATTGCTCACCCAGTTAAATCCCAACCTCTAATAGTGGTGCTCGGTAAGAAAACTGGGTATCTTCAGGCAGTTGTGTTCATTGCTTTGTTATGAATTTATACAGAATATAGATTTCCAACTACCTTCTCTTTAGCCTCTCGCACTATTGTGCTATTTTTAATGCATATTACTTTAGCTATTATAATCACCAACTCAGAACTATGATGGGAGTTTCAAAAGTAAATTTCACATCGTCCCACTCTATGATCATTGCTATAAAAGTGGCGCATTGACAGAAGAGAGTACATGTTCTGGATTTCCTTCAGACACATTTCTGCTGCAGTACAGATAGCAGGAGCATTACAATGTGTGAGTGAAATGGAATGGCAGCTGGAAACCTACTCCACAGTTGAAGTATGCCAGACAGTATGATTCAAAGGGGGGAAAGTCTAAATTGCACCCGATTTATTCTGAAATTCTGGTGGTATATGGACCAAATACGATGTTGTGTCCAGCAGTAGTCAAATGGTGGAAACAATTTGACCAAGGCGTCACAACATGGATGATGCTGATCGTGAAAGAATACCATTGACATTGACTGCAGATGACAATGTTCAACCAGTTGAGGAGCTGATTCGTAGCAATTGCAGATTTTAAAACAATGAGAACATTCTAACATAGCCTCTCAGATGGTTCCATGACCAAGGAGCAGATTTCTGTAGTTGAGGAACTGAACAATTGGTAAAACTGTTCTACCACTGCTTATGGCGAGGTGGTGACTGTGTTGAAAAACAGTGTCGTGTATCTCTGACACTCTGGAGTGCAGTGCAGGATTCAATAAAAGTTACTTGGGCTGCCATAGTAATAAGTTACTTTTTGTATAGTCTCCTCATAACTGCTAGTCTTATAAATGTATTAGAACCATTAACAGTGGAACATTTTGAAGAAAATTCTTACTCATAATTTTTGCACACATCAAACTGCCAAATGGAAATTTGGACTTCGAATAGATTATGAGATAATAAAAATTATGGAGTATTGCTTAAAATTTCAATCATTTTATGTGATGTAGCAACGACCTGCTGTATTCAGTAGACAGTATTTCACCATCCATTTCACAGATAGCTCACTAGGCATCATACAATGAACTCGGAGGTTCCTGAGTTTCCTGTGATGCTCTGTCCCTGACATTTTGATTTGCCCAAATAAGGTTCTCAGGTGTTTGCTCTGTAGGGCTCTCCAGTTTCACCCGTACATTTTTTTCCAGTGACACAGCACAGTCCTCGCGAGCTCTGTGATAGTGTTGGCAGCTTAGTGGCCCTCTCTTTATATGAAGGCTGTGTGGAGTTAGACATGATGTCAGAGATGTTCAAGGTACAGCACTGTTTTGCTGGAACAATTCCTCGTGGAGAGACTTAAGAATAGTAAGAGAACTGATTGCATAGCCTCTTTGTCATAATGGCATGCTGTTAAGGTGCCTAAAATAAATATTAAGGATGATCTGATGATAACTTCATCATGTTTAGTCATTTACAGTTTATTAATGCTTTTCTGCAGTATTGTAACTTTACATATATATCTCCTTTTGTTTTATTTTTCAGGAGGAACTGTATAAAAGAGTCTTGCAGACTGTTCCAGATGCACAGTCAGACTTCTCCCGTTTGGCTCGGTGGCTTACCGGTACTTCAATAGGCCTTGTTCTGGGAGGTGGTGGTGCACGTGGAGCTGCACATGTAGGCATGGTCAAAGCAATTGAGGTATGAACAATTTCATTTCCTTTATTCTACTTAGATGTAGGTAGTTACATTGTCAGAGTACGATTTCCATTCAAATCAGGTGGAGAAAAAAAAGACTATTTCTGAGATATGACAAATTTCCATACTGTTATGTTTTGAAATTTGCATTAGCACAAAAGCTTATTCCAAACTTCCACTTTAATCTCTGACATTCTTTCCATCACTGATAAATAGCTGGAAAGCTTGCAGGAATGCAGTCAGGTATAAACATGAAAGATTACCAGCATCCACAAGTCACAAACTGCAAACAAAACTGCACAGTGTAAACCTGTGGTGGGCTGAGCTCGGAACTGCCCTTCATCGGTCCCTGCCCTCAATTCAGACAGCCTCTTGAATGACCCTTGCCCACCAAAGGTTATGAAAGAAAAGAAGAAGAAGAATAAGAAGAAGAATTGGGACAAGGATCCTCTGGTGACCCCGGAGGCACCAGATATCCACCCGCACCCTGCAACATGCAGTCAGATTCTGTGTTGATGTTTATGGATGTAGTTCCATCCCCACAGGCGACAGGCAGTGATCCTGTGGCATGATCGGAACTCCTGGCCCCTTCACATGTACCTGGCCACCAGTCGTATGATCATTCAGTGGAATTGTAATTCGTGCTACTGTCACCTGCCAGAACTATATATCTTATTTCCCCTTTTCTGGGGTTTGCATTGCTCTCCAAGAAACACACTTCACTCATGACCATTCTCCAACATTTCGTGGTTATTGTGCATTCTGTTGGAACCATGCTCGTCCCGAGAGGACATCTGGAATGGTCTCTACTTTTTTTCCATACAGGTGCTGTAACTGAATGGATTCCCCTTCCTACCTCATTGGAGTCAATAGCAGTGCAGGTGTAGATGACCTCAACGATTGCTATCCGTAATGTTTACCTACCTCCAAGCAGGCCACTTATTTACATTGAATTGAGCACATTAATCCAACAACTTTCCCCATCTTTTCTCCTCCTTGGGGACTTCAGTGTTCACCATTCCCTGTGGGGGAGTACAGCCTCATCTGGTAGGGGCCTTTTAATTGACTAGCTTCTCACAGACCATGATCTATGCCGCCTCAATGAAGGTTCTCCTACCCACTTCATTGCCAACCTGTGATTTCCTAAATCGCTTAAGACAAATGCCAGGATGGTTCCTTTAAAAGGGCATGGCCGCTTTCCTCCTCCAATCTTCTCTAAACTAAGCTTGTGCTCTGTCTATAATGATCTCATTGTTGATGGGACAATAAATGCTAATCTCCTCCTCCTCCTCCTCCTCCTCCTCCTCCTCCTCCTGACCCCCCCCCTCCCCTCCCCCGCCCCCACCCCCACCCACTCATTCCCACCCATGACACCTTTTCAGCTGTCAATATAACAGTCTCTTCCCTAATCTAGTGGCTTCACTATGTTGGTCACAACAGAATGACCTTTGTGACAGTGACCACTTTCTGGTGATCCTGTTGTTTGCTTGTCACCACCAGACATATCGACTGCCATGCTGGACACTTCACAGAGCCAACTACCCCCCTATCAGTTTGGTTTCTGGGATGGACGACACACAACTGACCATCTGCTTAGATTGGATGCAACAGTCTGACAGGCTTTTTCTAAATGCCAACACCTTGTGGTTGTTATGGTCTTCAGTCCTGAGACTGGTTTGATGCAGCGCTCCATGCTACTCTATCCTGTGCAAGGTTCTTCATCTCCCAGTACCTACTGCAGCCTACATCCTTCTGAATCTGCTTAGTGTATTCATCTCTTGGTCTCCCTCTACGATTTTTACCCTCCATGCTGCCCTCCAATACTAAATTGGTGATCCCTCGATGTCTCAGAACATGTCCTACCAACCGATCCCTTCTTCTAGTCAAGTTGTGCCACATGCTTCTCTTCTCCCCAATTCTATACAGTACCTCCTCATTAATTATGTGATCTACCCATCTAATCTTCAGCATTCTTCTGTAGCACCACATTTAGAAAGCTTCTATTCTCTTCTTGTCTAAACTATTTATCGTCCACATTTCACTTCCATACATGGCTACACTCCATACAAACACTTTCAGAAACGACTTCCTGACATTTAAATCTATACTCGATGTTAACAAATTTTTCTTCTTCAGAAACGCTTTTCTTGCCATTGCCAGTCTACATTTTATATCCTCCGTACTTCGACCATCATCAGTTATTTTACTCCCAAAATAGCAAAACTCCTTTCTTCCTTAAGTGTCTCATTTCCTAATCTAATTCCCTCAGCATCACCCGACTTAATTCGACTACATTCCATTATCCTCATTTTACTTTTGTTGATGTACATCTTATACCCTCCTTTCAAGACACTGTCCACCAAGACACCTTATCGCAGTCATTTTTGACCTGCATGAGGCATACGACACAGCTTAGCATCACTAAATTTTATTTAGCCCCCATGACTGGGGGTTTTGAGGCCCCCTATTGATTTTTATTCGTCAGTTTTTGTCTTACTGGTTGTTCTGGGCTCCTGATGGGTCCAAGAGAACGGCATCTCACAGGGCTCTATGTTGAGTGTCACACTCTTCCTCATCATGATCAATAGACTAGTGACCTCTGTTGGACTGCTGGTCACACCTGCATTGGTCACCCCTGCATTGTATCTCAACAGTTTTTGCATTTGGCTAGTAACTTTGTCATGATCGCCCTCATGATCTTTCAACATCTAATACCTCTATTTCTTCAAGAGTTCCAGGTGCTACCATTTTTACACCAATGGTTGTAAAGTGTCGATTGGATGCGTATGTTTTTACATGTCCTGCTGGTATGGAACACCATTCGCTGCTGGGAACACATAGTGTGTTTACGGCAGAGCTGACAGCCATTAGCAGAGCCCTCCATTTTATTAAATGAGCCTCCTTTGACTCAATGAGCAGTCTCCAGACTATTGACCAATGCTGTTCTTGCCATCATGTGGTCTCCACTATTCATGACCTCACTGACCTTCATCATGCTGCCTGGTCAGTCGTCTTTCTGAAATGGAGACCATTTTGCATGAGAAGCACTTACTTGCTCCTTGTTTGCTTTGCTGATCCCAGGTGTGGATTTGTGGGTGCACATAATATCTCTGCTCACTTGTAAATGAACATCTGGTGGGCTGCTTGCCCGTCTAGTAACCTGTGCACAATCAAGGACACTACGTTAGCCTAGGGCTCTTCCCACTGCTTCTCGTGGAAGAACTCCATGGTCCTGTGATGTCTCCATACCAATCATACCAGGTTATCACATATTTTTATTTTGTGTACTGAGACACGCTCGCATTGTTTTTGTGGTGCCTTACAGACAATAGCTCATTTCTTTGTGGAATGCCCCCTCCATGCTGAGTATGGACTTCTGGACATACTGCCTTTGAAATTGGCAGACGACACCCAGATGGTTTACGAGGGTCTTAGTGTTCTCCATGAAAGTTGTTTTCCCTCTCATTTAAAGGTTTTAATCTATCTCCGGAGAAGGGGCAGGGTGATGGGGAATGGGGCATCTCCTGCTGTCTGCTAGGTCTTGGGGTTCCCTGATCCTACCTCCTAGAGCCAGGCTTCTCTTTCCTGTCTCTTTTATTCTGCTTAATCACTTTTAGGTTTGGTTTGCCTCTTTTATGCCGCTTTCGGTTTTCTATTCTGCGTGTTGCACTCTGTTAAATAGTGGGCGCTCTTGACTATGATGGATCAGAGGTGTGACAGCTGCAGGTGGAACATTTCCTGTTGCATGCAGAGCCACGGGAACACCCAACTGCTGACTTCCCTATTTGCTTCATCTTTGTTTTATTATTGAAAGTGAAAAAGATGTCCATTACAGTTCTAGCCCTCTTGCTTATACTGTTATGAATCTCCTGAAAAGCTCGGAAAATGTTCTTGGTGGATATCTACACTCTTGGATCGTGAGACGTGAGACTAATGACCTTGTTGTTGGTCCCTTAAATGATTCTCATAAAGAAGTGTGTGAAGAATACAAAATAATGAAAGTTACACAATACTAAACTATAGGATGATACCAACTGAATGGCAGTCAGCTTTAATCCATCCTGTACACAAAAAAGGTGATGAAAAGACTGTCAATAGCTATAGGGGCATCTCATTTCATATAAGATTCTCTCCAAAGTGATACAGAACAGAATAGAAGGTCATCTTGACCAACTGATTGTGGAATATCAAGCTGGTTTCCGAAAGGACCGTTCTTGCGCAGAACAGATCTTTAACCTGAAGAACATCATCAGGTACCAAAAAACTGGAGGAAATAACTATGTGGTCATGTTTGTTGATTTTCAGAAGGCATATGACTCGATTGACATCAAGTTCCGACATTATAATACAGTTGTAAAATGCTTATATGCGTCCGAAACCTATCAAAGCATCCATTAAGAAGAGGTGATTGTTATTTTACAGTCATCTCATGAGGATGGATGGTGATTGACTAACAAAAAGAATATGGAGTTTCATCCAGTCTAAGAAAACGAAGGCCAAGATGGTTCGCAGAATGTGAAAAAGATCTTAGGCAGATTGGTACCTCAGAGAGAGAAATGCCTGACAGGAACAAATTTAGAAGGTTGGTGAACAGCTACCAAGATTTTAAAATGGCATCAACGTCCAAAAGACGGAGGGGACCATTATCCAAAGAGCATAAACAGGCAATTCGTGGTGGACTCAGAAGATACTGGTAGGAAGTCAAAGGTGGACAAGAACAAGACCTGGACACTAGAGTGAAGTCGGTTGCTACCACGCAGTCCATAAAGACTCAACTCGATAATAATTACGGAAAAGTGTATGAGGTCAGCCAAACTTCATCTACATCTAGATGACTACTCTGCAATTCACACTTAAGTGCCAGGCAGTGTTCTTTGAACCACCTTCAGACTATTTCTCTCTAACAGTGTGTGGGGAAAATGAACACTTAAATCTTTCTGTATGAGCTCAGATTTATCTTATTTTATTATCATGACCATTTCTCCCTGTTATGTTGGTTGATTGAAATTTCATGACAAGATCTCACCTCAATGAAAAATACCTTTTGTTTTGATGATTGCCACCTCAACTCGCTTATCATATCCATGACACTCACTCCCCTATTTCATGCTAATACAAAACAAGCTGCCCTTCTTTGGACTTCTTTAGTGTCCTTCGTCAATCCTATCCTATGGGGTTCCATACAGCACAGCACTATTCTTGTAGAGGACAGACAAGTATAATGTAGGCAGTCTCTTTAATAGATCTGTTGCATATTCTAAGTTTTCTGCCAGTAAAATGCAATCCTTGGTTTGCCTTTCCCACAACATTATTTACGTAAATGTTCCAATTTAAGTTTTCTTGATTGTAAATCCTAGATGTTTAGTTGAATTGTCAACCTTTAAATTTATGTGATTTATTGTGTAACCAAAATTTAACTGATTTCTTTTTGTACTAATGTGGATAACCTCACACTTTTCCGTACTCAGAGACAATTGCCACATTTTGCACCATAGAGATATCGTGCCTAAGTCATTTTGCAGTTGGTTTTGATATCTGATGGCATTACTAGATGGCAAATGACATTATCATCTGCAAACTTCCCAAGAGGGCTGCTCAGATTGTCTTCTCAATCATTTATATAGATTAGGAACAGCAGAGGACCTACTACACTTCCTTGAGAAATGCTAGATATCACTTACCTTTTACTCAATTTTACATTGATTACTATGTATTGTAATCTTCTGAACAGGAAATCAGTAATTCAGATGCACAACTGAAGCAATACTCCATAGGCACAGATACATGCTCAAGTTTCATTATGCACAGAACTAAACCAAGCATTACTGCACAGTTCTACAAGAGGCTCCTGAGGTTCTATGTACTTAATTTTCACTTTCACAATAACCAGTCAAGTAAATTTCATTGTTTTATAGAAGGTGCAGAAAAAAAAATTATGTTTGTTCCTTTTATATGACTTTGTAATTAGTAAGCTCCAGGATCCAATCCATATTAAGACCATTATACTTCTATCAGATTCATGCGGAGGTAAAGAATGAAAAAACATAACCATACAACGTGTTCCAGTTACGGGCCACTCGGTAAGTGTGAGCACTACTTCGGCATATATGAAAAAATTCTAAGATATATTGATTGAAAACATTTAGAATGTGTGCCAGTTTGTTAAAGTGCTTCAGAGCTCCAGAAAGAATCCAGCATTCTTTGAAGTGGTAGGAATGGACATTATTGAGGACTGCACAGTAGCAGTATCACAATCCTATGACAAGAGACCCAAAGAAAAAACACAGAGTGAAACCCAAATATACATTATGTTGTGTTACAACAGAAACTCATTTTCAGTCTCATTGCAGGAACACTCATTCCTTATCTAATAATAATAATAATAATAATAATAGAAATAAAAGGATGTACATTGCCAATGCTGAAGAAAATGAATATGTAACCATGCAAAGACTGTTGAATATAATTCGAGATAAAGTCATTCCTTATTTATTCATGTAATTGAAAAAATGCATTTATTTCACATTGTGACAGGTATTGTTACTAATATGTTTTTAAAGAAGAATGTATGTGTTCTGTTTATAGCTTTTGTTGGAATAAGATCTGGGAATGCTACTATTAACAACTGTTTAATAGTAAAATATGGAAAATTTGCGCCCCCCCCCTCCCCCCCCCTCCTGTTATACAGTGATTTGTGGAAGAGCATCTTAAGTTTGGTACTAAATTATCACTTCAGAGCAGTCAGTAAGCCTTAAATGTTACACTATCATGTCATATATTCTGACAATGTAATATTTCATTTATATTTGATTGGAATCTCTAAATCTTGATTTCAGTATGTTTCACTCAAGTTGTTGTTCCAGAGACAGCCTCCATTGTTCCCATAAGAAATTTGTGACAGGAATAATCTGTGGTCTTAGTTGTTGGCATTTGTGTTTGCTTGTCAAAGTTTATTCTCTCGTCCTTAGAATGGTGATGTCAGAGTGGGGAGGGGGCGGAGGGGTGTTGGTTTTTCCCATATAAATATCTGTGTGGCAGCCTCTGATGATTTACACTTTGGTGGGCTTTTCAAACAGTCCACACACTGGAATAACTTTATCTTTCAGTGATGGCTATATAAGTCTTATTTCTCCCTCCTTTTTCTGACTATGTGTTTTAGCTAAAGTAAGGAGTTTATTTATCTTTCATCAGTGGAATCCTGCTGTAAACTGATAAGTGGTTGTCAGGCAGGTATCTTTCTCTCTCTCTCTCTCTCTCTCTCTCTCTCTCTCTCTCTCTCTCTCTCTCTCTCTGTACATCACTACTGCTGTGTGGTGTTACCCACCATATTCACTTTCCTCTTTCCTCGCATCCCTCTCTCATCCATGTTTATTACTCCTGATCTCTTCTCATATTATGAAGCAAGGTTGCTCATTGGCTAAAACAGGTGACTCACTTTCAGGTGGACTGTGTCTCAAACCCCTGTCTGGTGATAAAGACTCAGCTTTCCTGTGATAACTTTTAATCACTTTAGTCGAATGCTAGGGTTGTTCCTTTGAAAAGGACATAGACAATTTCCTATTCCATCCTTATACAATTCTTTTTTGTACTGCTTCTTGCGACCTTTTTTTTTTATTATTATTATTATTTCCAGTCCTCTTCCTACTCTCCTGTCCCCCCCCCCCCCCAAAAAAAAAATATTTTCATCTGCTCATTTTTCCCCTCTTTGTACCATTTCTTAGGCTGTTTTCCCTGCCCCTACCTTACAGCCATATTCTCTCCCTCTCCAAACTCTGTCTCTCTCCCACTCTCTGTCTTTCTCCCCCCCCCCCCCTTCCTCTTCCATTCCACTATTGGTAAAAGTACACTGTTTCCTCTCAGCAAACAAACAAAGCAAAATGAAACTAATATGGAGACTCATCCATGTCAACAAGACAAAACCAAAAACAGTGTGTCCCCGTCCAAAACTACACTTATAGCTGTCAAAAATGAGAGATTTTCCATACGTAGCTTGTTGTAACACATCTGATAACTTGGTGTCATCAGATGCTAATGACAACTCATCAGTTACTAGTGAACTGGATGTAGATGTTTATCAGGGATCATCAAAATGTTCCTCAACTCCTGAGGTAACAATCACAGGTCACGCATCTAGATGGTAAGGAAGAACTTCACTGCTAAGATATTATGAGTTGTACAGTGGAAATTAAATGGGTTTGGCATCTACACGGAAGAACTAGATCTCCTGAGACTGGTAATACCCCTTTGTATTTGCCTACGGAGGCACGTGTCAAACCTTGGAATACCTCCCGCCAAAGATGATGACCTCACTAGTGAGACAGGTTAAGCAGGGTATTGCTGCATTCATCAGTGACTTATATCATACCTCACTAGTGGTTTCACCAGAAATTTGTGAGTGGTGGAAGGTAACAGTTCCTACAGCAAGAGAACCCAGCACTGTGTGGTACTTCTGCCATAAAAAATTCTTTATGCCAGAATTAAATTTATGTTATATCATGACAAGAGGGCCGCAACTAGTTTACCCGCTGATCTGCCATCTGTCATACTTGATAATGAGATGAACTTGGAATTTATTTTAAGGTTTTGGTGATGCCTCAACTTGTTCCTAAATTTTTAGATAGAAGATTGTAGGGCATACTCAGGGTGGCCAACTCATCAATTTTTAGGCAAGTGTGTGAGACTGAATTCTAGAGTTTTAAAGATGTCTTCCTTGCCATGAATAATGTGTTAAAAATATTGTAAATGGATTAAAAACTTTATAAAAAGTAATTATTAAAACCCATTCTTCTGTCATTGGTGTTTTAGTTTTGTGATCATGTTTTTGTCTAAAATACTACTACTATAAGCAATTCTGAGTTCCAGTGTGTGTGTGTGTGTGTGTTTTTTTTTTCTATGTAGGAAGCTGGCATTCCAATTGACATGGTTGGAGGTGTTAGCATAGGTGCCTTCATGGGTGCTCTGTGGTGCATGGAGAGGGATGTCACTACAATGACGCAGAAAGCTCGAGACTGGTCTAAGGTATGGTCATGTATTTGCTTAATTAGGAGACTGTGTTACAGACTGGAAATAGCATATGTTACACCCAAGAAAGGCAGAATTTTTACTGCCCCATCAAATATTTATAATGATGTGTCACATATACTGAATAGCTGTTCCTCCAGCTGGTTATGCAGTTTCCCATCTGTCATAAGTACAGAGGATAAACAAACTGTCATTATAATTTTATATGAAGTACAGACTAATTATGCAAAGTATGAATAATTATGCACATGCATCTGTCAAAATTTAGATAATAAATTGCTGTGAACTTCTACAAACACAATAAATGTACTTGTATCAACCTCAGCTGTCGTGTTACTCCACGCCTATTGTTTGCTGCATCACAAATGACCAATGCTGGAAAGATCATGCACAGCAGCGGTCAGTAGATCGCTTGTAATTAAGTGTATCCACAGTTGTGAATATGGATAACCATCAGCTGTAGAATGGGATGATGACAATGAAAATTTGTGCCAGACCGGGGCTCGAACCTGGATATGCTGTTTATTGTGAGTGGTCGCCACCTGGCTATCTGAGCATGACTCGTGGCCAGACCAAAACTTCCGTATGTCGTCAACCCTGTGTTCCTTCAGACATGTACGCATGTCCAAAGGAACATTGCATCATAATTCTGAGTAACACAGGCACTGCAGTATTGTATAATAATGTGTGCAGTTGTTAGGCACCTGTTACCCAGTGGGGTGACAATAGTATATATGATAGTAGTCATTTGTCTTGTTTTTCTACAGACCAGTAAAAAGTATTATCTGTAAGTGAAGGGTGCCATGTGTTAACTATCTATGAAGGGGTGACCCTAACAAAATTTTCACTGGACAATTGCAACAACAACAACAACAACAACAACAACAACAACAACAACAACTGCAGCAACAATTATGACACCAGAAATAGTTTTGACACTAGCGACAGCTACAACACCAGCAGCAGCTACTGTGCAGTCAGCAGCGACAGCACATGGAAGAGGTGACCTCACTGCGAGAGCAGTACCAGGAGCAAATATGAACATGACTGGAAGCAAAAGTGCTACCTGCAGTACAATCACAGGAGTTGCTGCAGTCACACGGCCAGGAAAGCAAGTCTCTGGGCAACCTGGAATAGCCTGCCGGCTGTCAGCGGCCAACACCATCTTGACCTGTGTCCCGAGCGTAACCCTGCTTGTACCTGCCCACAGCCACAAGTCCAAATATTCTTATCATCCTCCACCGTCCTCTGATACTAACCCAACAGCACAGGTGAACCACTTGGCACGCAAAGTACCAGCCCACTGGATGGACTGTCCACCACTGTAGTTCATACATGTTGAAATCCATTTACTCACCATTGGGATAACGCAAGACTCCACCAAATATGTATACACGGTGACTCTACTGGACAGGCACTCTTCCAGTGAGATTAGTAATGTCATTACAAACCCGTCTGCATCTGCAAAGTGAGTTACTAAAAGTCAAGCTCACTCAGTGGCTTTCCTCCTCTAATACGTAACACTTTGCTTAATTGTTGGAGAGGGATAAAATTGGTGACTGAAAGCAGTCATAGTTCTTGCGATGCCTCCACACCCCTGGCTGGACCAGAAATCCTGCGCCCACTCCTACAGTTCAGATGGATCTGTTGCCATGATGCATCGTACCCTACGCTTTGTAACACAAGAGTCAAACTCGAGCAAGCTGGCATAGACACTGGATACAATAACTGAGGCCAGCACTCAGCAGGATTTACTGCGATGTCTGGCAGGGACAGGACGGACGATATCACCTCACATCTCGACAAGTTGACAAGACGGTTTGCAGCACTTGTTGTGCATAAATTACAAAATTGCATAGCATCACATGGATGATGCAGTGTGCACTCCTCGCCCTCACCAGTCCAGAACGAGTCATTCTGGCAACAGAGCATGTAGGTGCAGATCATTGTGTTTCTGTATGGGGAACATGAACAGAGGCATCCCATGCCTGGAAGGCAAATCTGCCAGCAACACCAGCCAGGGGACCTATCACAACGTTTTGTGGTAAGAGACAGGACTACTGAGATGTGGTTTCTGGTTTGAAAAACGTCACCACCAATCCTTCGTCTAGAGTGGAAACCATTTCCACACCTGTGGATTTCACCAAGGTGGTAGCAGCACAAAGTGACGACAAGGCATTGAAGGACATGCTGAACGGCAAGACGGCCTTGCATTTGCATTGCGTGCCACTGACAGGCCCTTAGGAGCTGATATACTGTGATAAGAGTGCCTTAAAAGAAGACTTGCAGGCCTCTCCATCAGCATTGGTCTATGGTGAACTTCTACATTCACCAGGAGAGTTTTTCAAACCACATATCAGCCCCCACACTCTACTCAAAATTTCCTCATGGTACTCCAAAGACAAATGGAGCCTATGCAATTGAGTGGAATAACACTTCATAGAAAACAAGCTGATTTTGTTTTTAAAGGCCTAGAAACTATGAAACACATTTTCTTCCAACGTTGCAAACTCCTCAGATCACTTTAGTTGCCCTATCATTGTCCTTACATAGTTAAGATAAGAAACGGAAGGACACCCACTCTCCACATTAGAAAGGTAGACACATTAGTGTCTGTTGACTGGTGCAAACCAACCAATTTAAGTACAGAAGATGCCACCAAAATGCAGGCAACCACAAGACACAAAATGCCTGTGATACTACAGCTGCCAGCACCATGTCATCATCCAGAGCACTGCAGTCGGCCTGGAAATCAACCAGCCAACACTCGCTCAGGTGCAGCAGCTACCTTGCAGCATCAGCTGATCCACCAGCATCCAGCCAGAACAGAAACTCTTTATGGTTTCATTTCAATCTCCTCCTGCTCCTCACCCCCCTCCACCTGCTCCTCATCCCACCCCCTCCCCATCTCCCTCCCTCTATTCCTATTTTCATGCATTTCTATTGTTATGCAAAATAATATCTGAAAAAGATGATTTTGTTAACATGGAAGATAAATTTAAGTATTAGAAAGTCTCTTCGGAAAGTGTCTGGAGTATAGCCTTGTATGAAAGTGAATCATTTATGATAAACAGTTCAGGAAGAAGAGAAGGGATGCTTTTGAAATCTGTCACTGCAGAAGGATTATGATGATATGGGTGGATCAAACAAATAATGAAAGGGTACTGAATGTAATTGGGGAGAAAAGATTTTTGTAGCACACCTTGACTAAAGTAAGGGATTGGTTGATAGGACACAACCGGAGGCATGAAGGAATTATAATTTTGCGATGGAAAGAAGTGTAGGGTAAAAACAGTAGAGGGAAACCAAGGATTGACTACAATAAGCAGATTCAAATGGATGTAGGTTGCAGCAGTTATGCAGAGATGTAGAGGCTTTCACATGATAGGCTAGTGTGGAGAAATGAAAGGATGTGCAGACTCAGAAGACTAAGCAGGAAATTTAGGAATATATCAATAGTTAATGCAAATGCACCAACAGAGGAAAAAGAGGATATAATTAAAGAACAGTTCTACGAAGGCTTGGAAAAGTATGCCGCGCAGTACCTAAATATGACCTGATGCTAGCAATAGGAGATTTTAATGCAAAAACAGGGAGGAATGAACACCCATATGGAGTTTCTGGAAAATATTCACTACATGAAGAAAATAAGAATGGAGACTTATTATGCCAATTCGCAGCAAGGAATAATATGATTATTAAAAGTATCTGCTTTCCACACAAAAGGCTCCATCTGGGTACTGGGAAGCCAATGGAGTAGTCAATCAGTTGACCATATTTTAGTGATTGCATGCCACTCCACATCAGTTATGGATGTACGGAGCTGCAGAGGACCAAACCGTGATTCAGACCACTTTGTGATAAAATCAGTCTTGAGAGAGAAACTGTCACTAACAAATGGCAATAGAATAGGAAAGATGATGAAATGGAATACAGACAAACTGAACATCCCTGATGAAGTAAAAAAATACCAAGTAACACTAAGCAGAAATTTTAGCAATGAAGAGACTGCAGTAGGAGTAGACAAAAGGTGGAACAGGATTGAAAAAGCCATTAAGGATGCTGCAGAGGAAATAATAGGCATAAGAAGGAATAGAAGAACCCAGGAATGGTTTGATGAAGATTGCAGGTCAGAAATAGAGGAAAAGAACAGGGCAAGAACAAAAGTGTTACAGAGAGAAACCAGAAATAATGTGGAACAATATAGAGAATCGAGGAGAAGAGCTAACAGGCTGTGCAAGAGAAAGAAAAGAGAGTCGAATAAGAAGAAATTTCAAGAACTAGAAGAATTAAAGGAACAGAGTGAAATAAGAAAGTTCTATCATGCTACAGGCAAAATGCTACAGGAAAAATGATTCCAACCAAAAGCAATGGCCTGTTCCAGTAAAGATGGGAAAATGATAAGGGAGGAAGAACAGATAGTGGGAAGATGGGCACAGTATTTCAAAACTACACTAAGCACCAGCCTAGAAGATGAAGAGATAGCCACACAGGAGGAAAGAGTGGAGTTGGAAGTAGACAATGAAACCAATGAGGCAAGAAAGCCAACACTACAAGAGGTCTCCCAGGCTGTGCACAAGTCAAAAAACAATCGAGCCCCTGGGAAAGAAAGCATACTTGCTGAATTAATACAAACTAGTGGCGAGGCTGCAATAAAGGAACTGCACACATATTATCAGATATATGAGAAACAGAAACTGTGCCAGATAATTGGAAAATTGGAATAATAATCACCATTTATAGGAAAGGGGACAGAACAGCATGTGAAAACATTATAGGTATAACACTCCTAAGCACAGCTTATAAGATTTTCACAAGCATATTAAACGAAAGGATGCAGAAGTGTGCAGAAGGCATACTAGGGGAATATCAGTGTGGCTTTCGACCAGACAGAGGACAACTGATAAAATATTTGTGATAAGACAAATGATGGAAAAGTTCTGTGGATATGATACGTTGACAACATAAACCGGCAAGAACTATACAGAGTACTGAAAGAAGTTGGTATATGTGCTAAACTAATAAGACTAATCAGAATGACTGTGACAGAGACAAGAGCAAAAGTAAAGGTCCTTCGCAGGTGATAGTCTCTCCACTGTCCTATTCAATATAGCCCTGCATAGTGTAGTAAAGAAAATCAACATAAGAGTCACCATATTTATGAAAACTAGCCAGATATGTGCATACACTGATGACATTGCTATAGTAGGAAGAAAAATACCAATACACTCCTAGAAACATACCGGGCAAAGGAAACAGAAGCCTTAAAAATTGGCCTCATAGTAAATGAAAACAAAACAAAATATATGGTAATGTCACAATCTGAGGCCAGAAGAACCCCTAAAAACCTAAACATCAATGGGAAATGCTTCAAAGGAATGTCCTCTTTTAACTACTTGGGAGCCCTAATAACGAATGATAAAAGTATTGGAAAGGCTATAAGGGAAAGAATTACCTAGCAAATATGCAACTTTTCAAAAATAGCCTTGTTACAAGAAAAACAAAACTGCTAAAATATAATTCCCTAGTCCACCCAGTTATCACATATGGGTCAGAGGTATGGACGTTGACAGACCACGATAAAAATGCACTAAGAACCATTGAGGAGAAAATACTATGCAAAATCTATGGGCCAATATGGGAGGAAGAAGGCTGGAGAATATGCTCCATTGCCGAATTAAAAGAGTTAATACAAGGCAGGGACATAGTAAAATTTGTGAAATCACAGCAAATATGATGACTAGGACACTTGGAGCAAATGGCAGAGGATAGAATTCCAAAGAAAATGATGAAAGGTGTGATCCATTCAGCGAGGCGAAAAGGGAGACCTAGAAGAAGATGGATTGACGAGGTAACAATGTATAACACCAGTATGGGAGTCCAGGGGTGGAAAAGAGCAGCAAATAACTGAGAAATGTGGAGGAAGATTGTTGAAGAAGCCAAGGCTCACCAAGGGCTGTAGTGCTACTGAAGAAGAAGAAGAATATTTTTGCATGCCTGAGTACTTTTACTGTGGAGTTTATATAAAGCCCTGTTAAAAAGAAGAAAAACGAGTTGTAAAAGTTGTGAACTCCCAGAAACTGATTTAATTTTTATTCACAGACTTACGTATTGAATAATGAAGCATAAAGCAAATATTATGCACAATGATGTATTTTGGGGAGCTTTTATGATACAGTTTTCTCTTTTGTTCAATAAATTTTTGTACTTTGTATTATGCATGATGCTATTCCACACAAAAACACACACAAATTTCAAGCTTTCGCAACCCACGGTTGCTTCATCAGGAAAGAGGGAAGTAGAGCGAAAGACGAAAGGATGTGGGTTTTAAGGGAGAGGGTAAGGAGTCATTCCAATCCCGGGAGCGGAAAGACTTACCTTGGGGGGAAGAAAGGACAGGTATACGCGCGCAGGCGTGCGCACGCACGCACGCACGCACACACGCACGCACACATCCGCACATATACAAACACAAGCAGACATATGCCAACTCAGAGGATTAGGACTCAACAGCTTATTTAGCAGAAAGCATCTTGCCAAAACAATTCTAAACAAAAGCTTGAAGAAGACAGAAACAATAACAATAATTAGAATGCTCTCAAAGTTACAAGAAGGTAACTGAAGTAGATATAATAGAGGGAAACATTCCACTGCTTGTGTCTGTATATGTGCAGATGGATATATGTGTGTGTGTACGCGAGTGTATACCTGTCCCTGTTCCTTTGTAAAGGAACATTTGAAAATGGAGTTAAGCATTTCATGTTTTGTTTTGCTACCCTCAATTTTAGTTATATATATTTTGATACCTTCTTCAGTTAGCTTCCTATAACTTTGAGAGCATTCTAATTATTGTCATTGTTTGTCTTCTTGAAGCTTGTGTTTAGAATTGTTTTGGCAAGATGCTTTCTGCTAAATAAGCTGTAGAGTCCTAATCCACTGAGTTGGCATATGAGATTCTGTCTCTCTGCCAGATCACCACAGATGATTACCATAAACTGAGAAGTGTGAGGCATTCACTCATTATTTTGTTATTACATATGCAGGAATTTACTAGCACTATCAGCTTCTTGGGAACTGAATTCCTCTGACATTTCAGAGTTCAGTGCTGAAATGCCCCAATAGGCATTGGACAGACAAAACAACACCCAACTTTCTTAAGCGTAACCCACCACGGGATGGCTTTGAATTCCTGCCTCTTCTTTTTGGTACTATGTGCTTAGTGCTTATCATCTATAATCATCCAACAATTAATTTGGAAAATTACAGTTTTGTTAGTGGTCGGTGTGATACGACATCCTGTGGAACTTTACTGAATGCATTCTCTGAAAACTACCTACAACAGATAGTTAGGAAACCCAGTCATGAGGGAAATACGTAAATTGGATCTAATGCCAATGAGGATGTCCACATTGAAACTGGTATCAGTGACTGATGTGGTTGTGGCTACAATGATTACCAAAGTACAAAGGACAACCAAAACAAGCAGAAAGATATATATGTTCAGTAAACTAGATAAAAAATCAGTAATGTCATATCTCAGTGCGAAACTTGAAACTTTCAGCACAGGTCAGTAGAGGAACTCTGGCTCAAGTTTAAGAGACTAGTTAACTATGCACTGGATATATATGTACCCAGTAGAACATTTCATAATTGGAGGGAACCTCCATAGTATACAGTCACTGAAAAATTTTTTTCTAAGGAAGCAGAGGTTACTGCATAATAGGTGTAAAACAAAGTGTAGGGCTATAGGTAGAGAGATGCTGAATAAAACACATTTGGTTGTCATAGAGCAATGCATTAGACTATCAATGACTATTGTAGCAGAATATTGTCAAATGACATTTCACAAAATTCAAAGAAATTCTGGTTGTATGTAAAGGCTGTCAGTGGCATCAAAGTTAGTGTCCAGTCCCTAGCAAATGAGACAGGAACTAAAATTGAGGGTAGCAAAACAAAAGATAAAATGCTTAACTCCATTTTCAAATGTTCCTTTATAAAGGAAAACCCTGGAGAATTGCCCCAATTTAATCCTCATAACACTGAAAAGATGAATGAAATAAGTATTAGTGTCAGTGGTGTTAAGAAACAGATGAAATCGTTAAAATTGAACAAAGCTGCAGGACCCCATGGAATCACTGTCAGAGTCTATACTGAATTTGCGGCTGAGTTAGTCATTCTTCTAAATGTAATCTATTGTATATACCTCGAACAAGAAGAAATGCCCAAATCTTGGAAAAAGGCACAGTTCACACCTGTCTACAAGAAGGGTAGTAGAAGTGATCCACAAAACTACCGCCTAGTATCCTTTGCCTCGATTTGTTGTAGAATCTTAGAACATATTTTGAGCTCAAACATAATGAGGTATCTTGAACAGAATGACTCCTCAATGCCAACCAGTATGGATTTTGAAAACACTGACCATGTGAAACACAACTCACACTTTTCTCAAATGACATACTGAACGCTTTGGATCAAGGCAACTAGGTAAATGCAGTGTTTCTTGATTTCCAAAAGCATTTAACTCGGTATTGCACCTACACCTATTGTCAAAAATACAATCATATGGGGTATCAAGTGACATTTGTGACTGGATTTAGGACTTTTGGTAGGGAGGATACAGTCTGTTATCTTAGATGGAAAGTCATTGTCAGATGTAGAACTAACTTCGGATGTACCCCAGGGAAGTGTGTTGGGACCCTTGCTGTTCAAAATGGTTCAAATGGCTCTGAACACTATGGGACTTAACTGCTGTGGTCATCAGTCCCGTAGAACTTAGAACTACTTAAACCTAACTAACCTAAGGACATCACATACATCCATGCCCGAGGCAGGATTCGAACCTGCGACCGGAGCGGTCACGCGGTTCCAGACTGAAGCGCCTAGACCGCATGGCCACACCGGCCGGCTACCCTTGCTGTTCCTGTTGTGTATGAATGACCTTGCAGACAATATTAATAGTAAAATCAGGCTTTTTGCAGATGATGCAGTTGTCTATAATGAAGTACTATCTGAGAGAAGCTGCATGGATATTCAGTCAGATTTTGATAGGATTTCAATGTGTTGCAGAGATTGGCAACTTCCTCTAAATGTTCAAAAATGTACAATTTTGCACTTCACAAAATTAAAAAATGCAGTATTGTGTGTCTATAATATCAGTGAGTCACTATTGGAATTGGCTAACTCATACAAGTACCTGGGTGTAACACTTTGTAGGGGTATGAAATGGAATGATCACATAGGCTCAGTCATGGGTTAGGCAGGTGGTAGACTTCGGATTATTGGTTGAATACTGGGAAGTGCAACCAGTCTACAAAAGAGATTGCTTACAAATCACTCTTGTGACTAGTTCCAGAATATTGCTCAAGTGTGTGGGACCTATACCAGATAGGACTAACAGGGGATATTGAACATAGACAGAGAAGGGCAGCACAAATGGTCACAGGTTTGTTTAATCCATGGGAGAGTGTCACAGAGATACCGAAAGAATTGAACTGGCCGACTCTTGACGAGAGATGTAAAGTATCCTAAGAAAGTCTGAGAACATCATTTCAAGAACTGGCTTTAAATAATTACTCTAGGGATATATTACAACACCCTCCATATCACTCACATACGGTTTGTGAGGATAAGATTAGAATAATTATTGCATGCAAAGAGGTATTCAAACAATCATTCTTCCCATGCTCCATAAGTTACTGAACAGGAAGAAATACTAATAACTGGTACAATGAGAAGTAGCCTCTGCCATGCACCTCACAGTGCTTTGCAGAGCATAGATGTAGATGTCTTTCCAACACAGTGTTAAGAAATTTCCTTGGACTCTTGCACTTCATAGTGTGATTTCTATTTAGATTTTCTTATGGTTCCACAAGAACAGATTTTGCAACTTTGAATTCTGAAGCAAGCATAAGATTTTTATAAAATTTGTCTGTAAAGGAAGTGTAACTCTTTGCAGACAAATCACTAAGCAAAGTCATAACATATGTCATAGTGACATGCTTCTTACTTGCATAAGCAGTGAAATTCTCGATAAAACATACTGTATAAGTCACTTCGTTAAGGTGTACAGCTGTGTTCACTTGGTTTTTTTGGCATGTACTGCTTGATATCTGCAGGGAAAATCTAATTTACACATCTTTTAGCCTGTAACCGTGTTTTGAGGTAGTGGATATGGTGGCTGGAAATTAGCACACAGTTTCTTTTCTGCTGTGTATCATGCCCAGTTTATCCTTTTTTCATAGCAAATTGTGAGCTATATTGAAGTGTGAAATTATATGTGATGTAGTCACAGACTATGAGTTTTAGACACAAATTTCATATTGTTAGGCATTTCAGAAAGTAAATTACACATGTCATTTCATGCTAAGATCATTGTGTAACAAGAACGACACATGAGGATGTCAAATTAAAGGCCTTTCATCTGTTAACTTTCAACCTTATTTTATTGGGCAACCAGTTCAAGCATTTTACTATGCCATTTTCAGGTCCCAGAGAAGTGTTGTAGATTATTCCTACACATCGGTCAGGGGCCTGAAGGTGATGTAGTAAACTGGTTGCCCAATAAAATAAGGTTGAAAATTGATGGCTGAAAGGCATTTAATTTGACATCCTATTTGAACAGCCGAGTCCCACAACCATTGCTAAGAAGATGTACACACAGAGTGTGGCACATTGTCAGAAGGAAGTACATGTTCTTGGGTTCCTGTAGACACAATTCCACTGCTGTATGGATAACATCACAGTGTTCATGTAAAGTTGTGTGACAGCTGGAAACATACTCTAAATATTAAGTATGCAGGACAGCACAATCCATGTGGGAAAAACATCTAAATTACCGCAGATTCACCATGAAATTCTGGATATATATGGACCAAATGCAATTTCATGTCTAGCTGTTGTGAAATGATGCTAACAGTTTGACCAAGGCCACATACACAAGAGCTATGCTGATCGGGAAGTCCACATCTTGCACTGTGTGATTTCAGCAAGCTGAAAGACCACCAGGGGGAAAGAGAATTTCCAACAAAGAGGACGTCTACACAGCACTTCTTCGATGGTCTTGTGACCAAAGAGCGGCTTTCTATCATTTAGAAATTGAATGATATATAGTGTGTTCTGACCACTGTTTACAGAGACTTGATGACTATGTTGAAAAATAGTGTTGTGTCACTTTGAAGTGTAGTGCAGGATTCAATAAAAGTAACTTGGTTTGCCATAATAATGTGCAACTTACTTTCTGAAGTCTGATGGCAACAGAATTCTGTGATCAGTGTTTTAATATATGAGCTCTCACACTGATACACATTGGCCATAATTGCCAGAAACCTTTTAATTTTGGCCAGTGTAATTACTTTCTACAGTGCTAGTGTAAAGGCAGCTGAAAGGAAATTCATGTGTTGTAACTTTTTTGTATTCCTTTGGGCATACATATTCATTTTCTACTATGTGAGTTTCATTGTGGACTGTTAAGAAAAAAAGGTGGTCTGAAGTTCCACTCTTCTCATCCAGAATAATTACACTGTACTCTCTTGAGTGTTATGTAAAAGCTTTAATATGAGATATGTTGTCAGTTTTCTTCCTTTGAATGTATCTGGCAAGAAGCTGTCACCCACACCCAGAATCTACTGCATAATTTACAGAGAAATAATGCTAATGTTGGCGAATGAAATGCCTCAATGTCAATTTTTGTCTCCTGATTATACTGCATAAATACATACATGCAAATGAATTAACAGGAATCTGAATAAAACTACTGAGTATTGTGAAACATTAATTATCTTGCTTTCCAATTTGTATACTTTGGTGTAGTCCGTATCATCGCCACAATTGTTCACTGCATCATCATCTGAAAAATCTATGTCATCTTTTTGAAAGTCACCTGTTAAGCACATTTGTCATCAGTCGAACCCCACACCTTGCTCGGTTAATACAGCTGAATCTGTGTGGCAGAAACATGGCTCTGCAAATATTCACAAAAACAAAGAAATACACATGTTGTTCTACAATTTTGGCTCTGTCTAATGATCAGTTTAGAATTACAATCTCCACTGATTATCCCAGGCAAGACAGAATTATAAGAGAATGTAAAGGAATAAACAAGAACCCTAAGATGGTGCACCCATAATATTGCAGGTGTCAAACTTTCAGGCAGTGCCAACAGTCAGTATTTCTACATACATCAAAATCAAAGACCTAAGTGTATTCAGCTACCATTCATTTTGCCCTGATATGAGGAGTCATTCACACCTCTCCCAAAAATGGTATTCCATTCCCTGATCAACATATGAAATATAATGATCTGCCCATATGCCACTCCTGCTATTGACCACATGTGTCATAGGTCATATGCATACAAAAATCAAAGTGCAAGATCTGTTACATGTGCCTGTACAAAACTTACTATTGCAGTCCTATGACTTGTACACCCTGTTGTATAGGAGGCGGAGCATTCATTCCATGTTTGAAGTCTATTATAACAACTGCATGGCTTTTATTTGGCCATGACCACTAACCAGTTGACCTTTCAAATGAACGGCCACTGCCAAACTTCAACCAATGTCAGGTTTGACCACTCAGCACAAATGGTGCTCAACACAACATGGCTACTTCACAAACTGTGTGATTAGCTTGCCTGGATTGTACATCTGAGGATTTTCCCTCCAACAGCATGTCAGCAGTTCCACAGTTCCACAGTCTTTCTGGCTCTCAATCTTTGCTAGTCCCTGCCCTACAGTTACTTATGCCCCCCTCCCCATCACTCCCTCCTTGCCCCCCTCATATTGTAATTATGTTTGTAGATTTATGAAGATTCATCATTATTTCCTTTGCTCTCTTCCTCTATTCCTTCATCCTGCTTTCCATGCCCCATTTGTGTGTACCCTTATACACCTTGTGTAACTGCCCCTGTTTGCTCCTTGATGAGTGTAAGGATGCAAATTAGGCACAGCTCACCCTTTCCTTAAGAATCTGAATATAGTAGTATCCCATAAGGGATTTATTAAGGCCTTGATTAACTTGGTCTGCAGTTAGCGTGATAAACACACTGAAAATTTGCTTTTAAATTCTGATTAAAGAGATTTCAGATGTGAGAGACGGGTTTTCATCCAAACTCTCACACTAATGTTTCATAGCTTTCAGATTTAAAATTTTAGATTGGTAGCATAATCTTCTTCTTTTATACGCAATAATGTAACTGAAAACAACAATGGCACATTCTTGTTAATCTTATAAATAATATTGTCATCTGTACTTGTTTAACAGAGACTCACCCACTGGTGGAGGCAGATGTTGGATCTCACCTACCCAGTAACATCAATGTTTACTGGTCGTGAATTCAATCATACTATACGTTCTACTTTTGGAGATACTCACATTGAAGATCTCTGGGTCCCATATTTTACAGTCACAACTGATATTACGGAAAGCTGTATGAGAGTGCATACACATGGTAAGAAAATCATGTAATTCTTAAATACATTTCTACTTAGAATTTGTTTTTATGTAAAACACTACAGCTCTAAGAGTGTCTTTCCTTCCATTACTAATAATATGTTTGGTAATATTCTTCATGTATATATTTTTATGTGCATCTCATGACTTTGCAGATAATGCTTTAGTAGTATAGGCTTACTTCAAGGAGAAAAATATTGGAATTGTAGATAATATTGATATATTAATGTGATCACCTAATAGTTGAGTATCTTATGCATACATAGCTGGGGGAAAACACACATACTAATTAGAAAGACCTAGAAAATTGTGATAAAACTGTCATATTGTAGTCTCAAAGTGACAAATCGAGAACTTCAGTAATGAGGAAAACCTGTTAACTCATAGAATTAGTTATTAATGTCTTGAAAGTTGAATAATGCAACTGTTTGGAATGGTGAATGCCTACTGGGACAGTGGCATGTAACAAATTAAAATGTTGTAAGAGAGAAGAAAGAAAACACAAGGAAAGTGCTTTGTACAGTGAGAATGGGTATAAGGAAATGAGAAAGTTTTTACACTGAGACATTACATATAATGAAACATGATGAACATCGACAATGAAGTGAGTGCTACTGCCAACATCATCACTGCACTGAAAATGGTGCACCTTACTTCTATACCAGGTTGCATATCTCTACATAATTAAATATTCCTGGCTCCAGATCTCTTTATTGTAACCATGTCTTTAATGTTTGTCGATAGAATCACTACTACTAGCTTAATAATCAATCACTAGGGCAAATCTCTGCCCAAACTGCCTTGTAATCCCTAACAACAAGACCAGTTTGGAAGCACACCATTTGTGGCAACACAAGCTAAAATGATCATAGTAATAGTTCTTGCATAGCAGTAGTTTATGTGATTACCCAAAGATCCTGTACATGCTTAAGCCATTGAAACAAAATTTTCCTGTAACGGAAGATTCACTGTGTGATCAAAAATATCCAGATATTATGATGACTTGAACTCTGTTGGGGCACCTTCAATGAAGTGTCTGTCTGTTTGCAGAGGAATGGCAGCCCAAACTTCCCCAACAGCTGAAACCAGACAAGGTAGTGATTTTGGGTTTGCAGCGTAGTCGATGTTCTAACTCAGCCCAAAGGCATTCCATTGGGTTTGAACTAGGACTGGGCGAGTTAGTCTATTTTGGGAATGATATTCTCCACAAAACATTGCCTCACAGATGCTGCTTTATGATGAGGTGCATTGTCATACTGTTGCAGTCATTGACTCTGAACCGCTACTCCACTGTGCTCGTATGCAGTACACAATTCTGTAAAACGTGTTCATATCTTTCCGCATTTAGCATTTTCTTAACTGCAATAACAACACTCCATAGCATACATAACACCACCTCTTCCGTACTTCAAAGTTGGCTCCACACGTGGTGGCGGCTAACATTCTCTAGACATTGCTACTCCACCCCTCCATCAGATTGCCACAGGGTATACCATGAGTCATCACTCCAAACCACTTGTTTCCAGTCATCCACTGTCAAATGGTGGTGTTCTTTATGCCACCTCAAGCATCGCCAGCTATTGACTACAGAAATGTGTGGCTTATGAGGAGCTGTTCAACCATTGCGCCCTATTCTTTTTAATTTACTAGCTACATTTATTGTGCTAGCTGGACTGTTGGTAGCACTTTGGAACACAAGTGATTCCTCCTGCTGATTTCATGCATGTTTTTGCAACCACCTTCCACAATGTTTGATGGTCCTTGTCCATCAGTACATGAGGTCTGCTTGGTCTTGGTCAGCTGTGGTTGTCCCATGCTTTTCCACTTCACAATCACATCACCAACAGCTGACTTGGGTAGCTTTTAAAGGGTTGAACTGTCCTTGGATTTTTTTATTCAGATGATATCCAATGGACTAATCCACATCCGAAGTCACTGAGCTCACCTTATTGATCTATTCTGCTGTTACTACTTCTCTACTGACAACACAGTACTCCCACCTCTTTTTATACTGGCAAGTTCACCACTCATGACATCTAGTGAACAGTTCTGCATTACGTAGGGGTGTCTCCATACTTTTGATAAGATAGTGTACATGTACTAAACTGTGAATCAGTTAATGTACAAATAGAGTGCGCACAGAATAATGTGGCTGGTAGATGCGCAATCAGAAGGCACACATGGGGAGAGCAGTAGTGCTGGGGATTATGGCCAGGCACAGTAGGAGAAATGCTGAATGCTGGAGGGGAAGTGCCATTCTAAACTAAAGTGTACGTTCACATTTTTTGTAAATATTAAGAAGAGCCCCCCCTATGAACCATGGACCTTGCCATTCGTGGGGAGGCTTGCGTGCCTCAACGATACAGATAGCCGTACCGTAGGTGCAACCACAACGGAGGGATATCTGTTGAGAGGACAGACAAACATGTGGTTCCTGAAGAGGGGCAGCAGCCATTTCAGTAGTTGCAGGGGCAAGAGCCTGGATGATTGACTGTGATATGGCCTTGTAACACTAACCAAAACAGCCTTGCTGTGCTGGTACTGCGAATGGCTGAAAGCAAGGGTAAACTACAGCCGTAATCTTTCCCGAGGGCATGCAGCTTTACTGTATGATTAAATGATGATGGCGTCCTCTTGGGTAAAATATTCCGGAGGTAAAATAGTCCCCCATTCGGATCTCCGGGCGGGGACTACTCAAGAGGACGTCGTTATCAGGAGAAAGAAAACTGGCATTCTACGGATAGGAGCATGGAATGTCAGATCCCTTAATCGGGCAGGTAGGTTAGAAAATTTAAAAAGGGAAATGGACAGGTTAAAGTTAGATATAGTGGGAATTAGTGAAGTTCGGTGGCAGGAGGAACAAGACTTTCGGTCAGGTGAATACAGGGTTATAAATACAAAATCAAATAGGGGTAATGCAGGAGTAGGTTTAATAATTAATAAAAAAAATAGGAGTGCGGGTAAGCTACTACAAACAGCATAGTGAACGCATTATTGTGGCCAAGATAGACACGAAGCCCGCGCCTACTACAGTAGTACAAGTTTATATGCCAACTAGCTCTGCAGATGATGAAGAAATTGATGAAATGCATGAGGAGATAAAAGAAATTATTCAGGTAGTGAAGGGAGATGGAAATTTAATAGTCATGGGTGACTGGAGTTCGAGAGTAGGAAAAGGGAGAGAAGGAAACATAGTAGGTGAATATGGACTGGGGGAAAGAAATGAAAGAGGAAGCCGTCTGGTAGAATTTTGCACAGAGCATAACTTAATCAAAGCTAACACTTGGTTCAAGAATCATAAAAGAAGGTTGTATACATGGAAGAATCCTGGAGATACTAGAAGGTATCAGATAGATTATATAATGGTAAGACAGAGATTTAGGAACCATGTTTTAAATTGTAAGACATTTCCAGGGGCAGATGTGGACTCTGACCACAATCTATTTGTTATGAACTGTAGATTAAAACTGAAGAAACTGCAAAAAGGTGGGAATTTAAGGATATGGGACATGGATAAATTGAAAGAACCAGAGGTTGTAGAGAGTTTCAGGGAGAGCATAAGGGAACAATTGACAGGAATGGGGGAAAGAAATACAGTAGAAGAAGAATGGGTAGCTTTGAGAAATGAAATAGTGAAGTCAGCAGAGGATCAAGTAGGTAAAAAGACGAGCGCTAGTAGAAATCCTTGGGTAACAGAAGAGATACTGAATTTAATTGATGAAAGGAGAAAATACAAAAATGCAGTAAGTCAAGCAGATAAAAAGGAATATAAACGTCTCAAAAATGACATCGACAGGAAGTGCAAAATGGCTAAGCAGGGATGGCTAGAGGACAAATGTAAGGATGTAGAGGTTTATTTCACGAGGGGTAAGATAGATACTGCCTACAGGAAAATTAAAGAGACCTTTGGAGAAAAGAGATCACTTGCATGAATGTCAAGAGTTCAGATGGAAACCCAGTTCTAAGCAAAGAAGGGAAAGCAGAAAGGTGGAAGAAGTATATAGAGGGTCTATACAGGGGCAATGTCCTTGAGGACAACATTATGGAAATGGAAGAGGAGTTAGATGAAGATGAAATGGGAGATACGATATGCGTGAAGAGTTTGACAGAGCACTGAAAGACCTAAGTCGAAACGAGGCCCCGGGAGCAGACAACATTCCATTAGAACTACTGACAGCCTTGGGAGAGCCAGTCCTGACAAAACTCTACCATCTGGTGAGCAAGATGTATGAGACAGGCGAAATTCCCTCAGACTTCAAGAAGAATATAATAATTCCAATCCCAAAGAAAGCACTTGTTGACAGATGTGAAAATTACCGAACTATCAGTTTAATAAGTCACAGCTGCAAAATACTAACGCGAATTCTTTATAGACAAATGGAAAAACTGGTAGAAGCCGACCTCGGGGAAGATCAGTTTGGATTCCGTAGAAATGTTGGAACACGTGAGGCAATACTGACCCTACGACTTATCTTAGAAGAAAGATTAAGGAAAGGCAAACCTATGTTTCTAGCATTTGTAGACTTAGAGATAGCTTTTGACAATGTTGACTGGAATACTCTCTTTCAAATTCTGAAGGTGGCAGGGATAAAATACAGGGAGCGAAAGGCTATTTACAATTTGTACAGAAAGCAGATGGCAGTTATATGAGTCGAGGGACATGAAAGGGAAGCAGTGGTTGGGAAGGGAGTGAGACAGGGTTGTAGCCTCTCCCCGATGCTATTCAATCTGTATATTGAGCAAGCAGTAAAGGAAACAAAAGAAAAGTTTGGAGTAGGTATTAAAATCCATGGAGAAGAAATAAAAACTTTGAGGTTTGCCGATGACATTGTAATTCTGTCAGAGACAGCAAAGGACTTGGAAGAGCAGTTGAACGGAATGGACAGTGTCTTGAAAGGATGATATAAGATGAACATCAACAAAAGCAAAATGAGGATAATGGAATGTAGTCGAATTAAGTCGGGCGATGCTGAGGGAATTAGATTAGGAAATGAGACACTTAAAGTAGTAAAGGAGTTTTGCTATTTGGGGAGCAAAATAACTGATGATGGTCGAAGTAGAGAGGATATAAAATGTAGACTGGCAATGGCAAGGAAAGCGTTTCTGAAGAAGAGAGATTTGTTAACATCGAGTATAGATTTAAGTGTCAGGAAGTCATTTCTGAAAGTATTTGTATGGAGTGTAGCCATGTATGGAAGTGAAACATGGACGATAAATAGTTTAGACAAGAAGAGAATAGAAGCTTTCTAAATGTGGTGCTACAGAAGAATGCTGAAGATCAGATGGATAGATCACATAACTAATGAGGAGGTATTGAATAGAATTGGGGAGAAGAGGAGTTTGTGGCACAACTAGACTAGAAGAAGGGATCGATTGGTAGGACATGTTCTGACGCATCAAGGGTTCACCAATTTAGTATTGGAGGGCAGCGTGGAGGGTAAAAATCGTAGAGGGAGACCAAGAGATGAATACACTAAGCAGATTCAGAAGGATGTAGGCTGCAGTAGGTACTGGGAGATGAAGACGCTTGCACAGGATAGAATAGCATGGAGAGCTGCATCAAACCAGTCTCTGGACTGAAGACCACAACAACAAGAAGAGCCCCTCCACGACCACACATGCGTGGTGACCATTCAAAAAGATCATCTGCTTTGGTTAGTATCTAAAATGAATTCTGCTGAAAATGTAACAAAACCAGTGATTTGTTTTTGTCTGGCTTGTTAAGCATTTGTAACATTAACAAAACTGTAATGAATGGCAAATCTTGAGTAAAACTTACATTTCTCTGGTTGCCATGTTAAAATATGCTTCTTTTGCCAAAAGGCAGTGGAGTTTACACTGTGTCACCTCACTAACATGTTGTGCAGACTCAATTGAAAGAGAATTCTGTATCAGTGATTTATTAAGTGAGGAGCTGAGGGAAATTAAGGACAATAGCTTGGAAAAGCACATCCTGAGACAAAAATAAACATGTCTTCACTTATGTTGTTCCAAAACCTACAGCTTTTCTCATTCCACCAGCTATCAATGGCCCTTAAAAATTATGTTCTTTTGTTGAAAACTCTGTAATTGGTGGAATAACATGGTAGATAATGAATGAATTTTTACACAACAACCATATGGAGAAATGCTCTCCTCTTTGCGTGCTATCATTTGCCAAAGTATCATTCCAATATCTCAAACCATTTATGATGTATGAGGAATTTTACAGCTATTTTATTCTGGGATTATCGCTGATGCGCACGATTGTAAATGAGTACACTACATAAAATAAATTTTCTCTAGATTGGTGACAGATAGAGACTTCCACCCAAGTCTAAGGAAGAATTCAATATGTTAGCTAATGCATGAGATGCTAAATCAAAGCAACCCCTATTTTTCATTGCAAGCTTTTTTGAATTTGCCACAGTGTCTTATTTAAATGCAAATATCATAATAACTTGCCACCGTTAATGAAATGATACATCATCATGATGCTCACATATAAAGCTATAAGTAACACAAAAATGAAATTTTGTAGCCGAATAATTTTTATAAAAATTGTTCAAGATTGAAGGGCACGCGCCTGGATTCTGTCACCACCGACCAGCCAGAAAGGGGCAAACACTGTCATTCTCCCCTTCTGAATGTTTTGCCATACTCAAGATAGTCCTGCCTCTCTCTGAACCTGCACACAAAATAAATTAAGTAAAAGGTCCTAAAAGTTGTTCTCTTTTCTTCAGGACACGTATGTCAGGGACAAGGATGTAATGTTAGAATTGTACAGCATTTGAGAGTGAATGTCAGAAGCTGCACTCTAAAGCTATTTTTACACTGCCAGTGTTTAATTATTATGGTTATGGAAGCCTGTGTATGTAAAATGTGGATGAGAATTTGTTGTGGCATCAGTGGTGTTACACAAATTTTTTCTTCATAGGCTGGAACACAGTTTATGAGGAATTCCAAAAAATCTTCATGGTCCTTCCCTTCATTACTTCTCTTTCTTTCCTACCAATCAAGTAAAAACTAGAAGAGGGGTAAAAAATGTGATCCCTTCTAGCTGTGGTTTTCATTGTTCATATGATGGAAGAATATAGCATTTCTACTGCCATTAGTGTATTTGTAAAAGCATGAGTATTAACTACAATTTTTCATCGTATTACTGAGGAAGACATAATTTCTGTTGGTATTAAATAATGTAAAACTATTATAGTATCTTTGAAGTTTCTATAATATCTTGTCACACTCCTCCTCCTCCTCCTCCTCCTCCTCCTCCTCCTCCTCCTCCTCCCTTTAGTAATACTCTGTCATTCCAAAAAAAAAAAAAAAAAAAAAAAAAAAAAAAATCACATTCAACATAACCTTTTAACGGACAACCAGCTTATTAAATAACTTTATCAGACCACACAACAGTCCTTCAACCATCTCCATCCATCAATGGCAGCATAACTGCACTGTTGAGTGTCCTGTTATTCTGTTGAACTCTACAGATTTTTTTGGCTGGGGGAGGAAGAGGGGGTGGTTTGTTTAACTGATATGGAAGACCTCTTCCATATCAGTTAAACAAACCACCCCCCTCCCAAAAAAATTCTATAGAGTTCAACAGAATAGCAGTACCGTCGCCAGCACCAGTACTACTTCACCCTATCCTCTTTCCCCATCACTTCTGATGATTTCACAGTCTTCAAACACATCCTACATATGTCCCCTACCCCAGCCCCCCCTCTATCACTTTCTATCCTCTGCCCTTCCCCCTCTCCCCCTTCCCAGTTTTGTTGCACACTATCAACTTCAGTATCTAGATTGTATTGTAATAGATGTGCCTGATGGTTTCTTATGTCATTTACGGGTATGGTGATCACTACTACACCTAATTATTAGAGGTACCTTTGAAAATGACAAATGCTTTAACTATTCTTTTCAGATAACAAGTATAGGACACTTACTTTTATCAGACTTGTTGCCTTCTGTGACTATCATGATATCCAGTTTCCAGTGTGTTTTAATTTTTAATCCCAGCATATTCTCCATTTACCTGAGAGAGAGAATATTTACTATAAATATAGTCCCATGATCAAGAATTGTATGAACCAGAATGATTTTTTTTTCATAGAAAAATGTAACAATTTCATATTTAAGTTGCATAACCAATCCCAGTGAATGGATTTTTAAATAAACTGTAAATATTGAAAAATTTTTTTGTTTCATGCCGTTACTATGAACACACGTCACCAAATAGCTGCATGAATTTGATGCACAATGACATGCAAAATGTTGCTAAGCTTCATAGTACATTGTTAATGGACGATTCGTGTGTTGCATAAATATGCTTCTGCACAATTTTGGAAACTCAAATATTTAAAGATAAACCACCAATTATCATTATTGCTGTTTATTTACCCACACACACACACACACACACACACACACACACACACACTCGAAAGTATGTCTATGAAGCCTATCAAGACAGTAGTCCTTGGGTAAAAATTTTGATGATTGCCTCCATCATTGTCATCAGGGGCTAAATCTGACTGCTGTGAAACTGGCAAGGCTCCCATTTTCATGCCCAGAGGACAGTGTCTGACTGGCTGGTTATGTAACAAATAGCACATTTTTAGGTGATGCCATCTGTATCCACAGATTACATTTGTACTCCCTATCCAGTCTCTCTTGGATGGACCAGAATTCTGAACACAAGGTAGTGTTTATTTAACAGGCTTGGACACCACAGATTTTTCAAAATCCCTGTATTTAAGGTGATGTTCAACACATCGATCGGCAACAGTCCATGTAGACTGCCCCGCGTAACTGCTGTTGCAACACAGAATGGATGCTACGCTGTGTGTTGATCCTCTAGGCTTGGTTGGGTGGCATCATGTCCTAATTTCCTTGACAACGTTCTGTCGTGGACAGAATATCCACTCTTTCTAAACAGCATCATCAGGTGATTGACCTTGGAGCTGAGGTAATCCTTGTCCGAAATAGCCCTGGCTCTGTGTATTAGGGTTTTTAGCACAGCTCCCTCTGAGCTGGATGGTGGAAGCTATGCCTTTTGAGATATGGGTCTGTATGCATAGGTTTTCAATAGACAGAATGGCCAAATTGTCCATGTGCTTTTCATTCAACCAGTACAGAGGCAACTTCCCTATCTTCTCTGTCTCCATTGCAAATTTGCAAATCTTTTTTTATATATACCATTCATATGCCACTTTAAAAATGTATATTCTGCATTTCTGAAGAAGCAGGATGGATGGAGGGGGCACTGTAGAATGCTTATTCTTTGACACCCTCTGTGTAAAAATTAGGTGTGGCTGGTGACAAGTGGCAAACCCGTGTCTGTTTCATCAGTCATTTCATAATAATTTCCACTACACAAAAAATATGTGGTTATCAAGGCTTGTCAGAACAGTTTTAAAATGTTGTGAGAGAAATGAGTGGCCAATTGTTTTAATGTGTTTTCTACTGGCACTGTTGTAAAAAGGGAGACCATGCCAAGGCTTATCACGATTTCACAAAACTTACTCTCATCTGATTTATGATGATGCCAATGATGGAGGCAATCGTCAGAAGCTTGGGATTTTAACCAAATTTGATGTGGCAAGTTAACTGAGAACTTTTTATTCACACTACATGTGCATTTAGATAATTTTAAACAAATTTCTACAATCAGATATCGTTTTAATTTCCTTATAAACTGCAAGCTTGTGTTACAGTACATTCAACCAAAATTGAGTGTGTTAGTGACGTAATTTTGCATTTCCCTCTAATTAGTGAATGTGCTTTAAATCCTCATTTATATTGTGTCAGACTTCATCTCGGTATTTATGTAATGTCAGACAGTGTCTTGGTGTTTCTGTTGTGTTAGACTATATCTCAGTATTTCTATTGTGCCAGACTACATCTCAGTATTTCTATTGTGTCAAACTAAATGTAGATATTTACATTTATATAATGCATACTTCCTATCACCAACAAACCACAACACTTACCAATATTCAGCATGGTGTTCATTATCAAATTAAAAGTATAATAATGTCAACAAGTATATGCAACAACCTGATGATTGACCCCAACTAAAGGCATAGCATAATTTAAACACCTATTTAAATTTAATTGTGGCTTTTTCAAGATTACTTTCACTTTATTAATTGCTTTTGAAGTTCAGCTTTCAATGAAATTGGTGCTACGTAATTATGGTAAGTCCACTTTAATATGAGAGCAGTCTTAAACTAAGATTTATACCTTAATTTGTCTGTTGCACATGTGGAGACGATGAGAAGGGTTACAAGTGAAGTTTTCACTGCTAAACTACTGAAAGGGAGAAGGTAATGTAGATGCAGCAGACAATATGGACACATTTTATGCTGGTGTTAACACTTACATAAAAGGAGCTTCTTGGTAAGACACATTTAATAGTGGCAGCATTATTGACATAGGAGCTTGTACTATTTGAATATCAGTGTATTAGACTCATTTAATTATTACATATGTACTTGCATTACAGAGAATCACAAATACAAGAATATTTATATGGTGCAGAAATGGAGAGGAACAAGAGTGATTAAGTTATGTGAGGGTGACAGCAGCAATAGCAGCGACTACAACAGTGCATTGGTGTGGTGCTAGTAGTAATGGCAGTAGTAGTGATAGTAGTAGAGAAGGCTTACGCCAAATAGTGTGCTACCTATTAAAACCCATTATTAACAGCTTAGCAACTTCACTTTAAATTGTTACAGAAATTGGTATATCACAGAAATCAACTGAAACATACGTGTGTGTGTGTGTGTGTGTGTGTGTGTGTGTGTGTGTGTGTGTGTGTGTGTGTGCGTGTGTGCGTGTGTGCGCGCGCGTGTGTGTGTCAGGGGGGGGGGGGGGTTATATATGTATTTTTAATCTTATCATCCACAGCTGACAGTATGAAAGATAAGTCTTTCAGACAAAAGCCCTGACTTGAGTGTTTCTTGAAGCATAAGTAACGTTATATTGCATTTAGGATAAAGTAGGCAGTGGCAACTTGTTTTAAAGCTGTGGTAGTTACCCTCAGGACCAGACAGAAATATATAAACAAAATCAAATGAATATTCAGGTATTTCTAACAGTTTTGTCAAGCAGTGTAGCGTGACAGAAATTTTGCAAACAAAATTAAACATATATATGCGATGTAGTTGGGAGAAGGGGGAAGGATGGAGGACAGAATAATAAAAGTCAAATTCAAAGAAAATTTTCACAGTCTCATGTTGCACTACTGGTAAACATTAATTCTTGCCTCACATTTTTCTCTTATCTTAGTGTGGTACCATATAATTTGGATCAGTGCTTTAGTAAACATATTGATTATATGACAGCAAAGTACATGTGATACATTGACTCATGGGTGGGACTTGGTTTTCTGTATATTTTCAACATAAAACTTTGGATTGAGAACTAATTCAATTGTTGAAGGCTCATATGAACTATATTGTAAAATTCCATCTCTGCGACTAAAAGTTTGTGTGTGTGTGTGTGTGTGTAATTTTTCTCGAAATTTCATATTATGTGCACAATTGTCATTATTTGACGGGTACAGGCATATTCATTTCTGCGTGTTCTGTTTCTATAGCCACATGCTGTATTTCTTAAGCTAGTGAATATCTATTTTAACTAACTGACAGAAGGTTTGCAATATTTTATATGTTATGTCTGTAACATAGTCAATTGACCTTCCAAAGTAATTTTATGTATTTGCTATTAATGGAGCATTTATTAGTGGAACAATTACCAGGGGAATTTACTGTCTTGATTCTCTGACAGAAAAGGTAAAGAATAAAACACTGTTGTTCATGTAAGACTGAACACACAAAAAATAAATTCAGTGTTACATAATTCAGTCACAGTAACTTTTGAAAAATAGAACAAATCATTCAAAAAAAACTTTGGAACCAGTGTGCAAGTGATTCAAACATTTTACAAATCTTGAAATTTAGGATCTTTTTCTTGTGTGGCAAGAAACAGCAGAGCCATGCCTGATAATAAAGATTATATTTCCACCAATTATATTGGGTGCATTTGAGGATCTCTCATACAGTATTTTGGGTTCATTTTCCAAAGTTGAATGTGTAAGTTTCTTATTTCGTAAACAGTGAAATATATTTCAGGTTCTTTGTGGCGCTATATAAGAGCATCTATGTCCCTCTCAGGATACATGCCACCATTGTGTGATCCCTCTGATGGCCACCTTCTTCTTGATGGTGGCTATGTCAACAACTTGCCAGGTAAAGTAAAAGAACACTTTGACCATCCTCATGGTCTTTATTCCTAAGAAATTGTTTGACTAGCCACTACACAGTGCACGTATCTGCTGCCTTTTTGGTATGTAAAAAGTAAAACTGTTCTGGTCCTTAATGCTTCAGAATAATTACTTATCAACACTGTCTTTTCTGCTTGTTCCTATAAAAGTTTGGGAAGTTTTTCTTTCTTCTCATAATCTTACTGTGATGTTCTGCAGTTTATTTGGTTAGCTTTTATGTCTATTTCAATTTACCCTTTTTATTACTTTCTGTTCTTAAGACATTTTCTTGGTAGAGAAATATCAGAGTACTTATTACATTGTTACAGGAGCTTTTTATTACTGTTAGGAACACTGTTAAAAAGAAAGGGCACTTTGGTTTATCACTACAGCCGCAGTACCTAATATCACTGACTTCACGTGTCAGTGTCATGTAACTAGAATTGGTATCTACCTGATCAGTATAGAAATTGGTAGTATTTTGTAGCTTGGGTCTGGATAGAAAAAGTTTATTTTTCAGGGCAAGTATTTGATGGGTGTGTGCATACCATTAGGTGTAGAGTATACCATTAGGTGTAGACTTAACCAGAAGTGTGTAGTAAGCAAGGGAAATCATATTAAAGGTGTCATCAACAATATTTCCCATCATATACAACAGGTATGATAATTTTTTCAGATGATTACAGTTTTTTCTCTTGCATTATAATATGACCAAAAATACGTATGATATGAATCATGTTTTCATACGGCTGTTTTTAAAGTGTCTATAGCATTTTCATTTGTTATGTTTTCAGTTAGTAGAGACTGTAATGTTACAATGCTGTACATTATGCATAACTTATCACAGCTTATGTTTCTTGCATGTCACACCTGTAGCAATGTTGCTCTAAAATTTTTTGAATAACATGTTATGTTATATGGAATGGCACATGGAAGTTTGTTGTACGACACCTGTCATTTAGCTCTTAACAGTATGTTAGTAATACATAGTAATTTGTTTTTAACATAAAATGCATGAAATTGCATGTAAATCATCCTAATTTCCTGTACAGCAGCTGTGAAGTAAAGAGGTTAAATATTTCTAAGAGCTTAATGACTGTTAGAAAAGATCATTACCAATAAAAAATTTACTATGTTGGATTGTTTTCTCACAAAGGCAATTTTATTGTAGAAATAAGAATTTATGAATCAGTTCGTTATTGCCTCATTTTACACAAGTCTCTTCATGTCATCATTTGAAAAACAGATATGATTTAATAAAAGTATTGTCTGAAATAAGATATACAAAGAGATTGAGGAAAAAATTGTGTGCGTGACTCAACATATTATAAAACATACTAAAAATTACTAAAGAAGTGTCTCCATCCACATTATTAGAAGCAGAAAAGATGGAAACAGTGTTACCATATTGCAGTGCCTGTGTTTTTCCAAATTATGGTACAATGTTCCTTCGAACATGCATGCATGTCCAAAGGGATAACCACAGATGCAAGTCTGAAGGGACGTGCACTGCAGCGACTACAGCCATTATGAAACACATGAAATGTACTCACAGTTGCAAATACGGACAACCATCAGCTATATAATGGAATGACGACAACGAAAAGTGAGAAATCCAGGTTCAAGTCATGGTCCAGCACGAATTTTCATTGTCATCATCTCATTACACTCTGATGGTTGTCATATTCACGACACATTTCATGGAAACAGTATTTGTGACGACATATGGTTTCAGAGGACACAAGGAAACTTTTACTCTGCATCAGATATTGTGGGGGTGGGGGTTAGTGATATGTGGCAGTTGAAACTTTAAAGTAGTATGTGAGACATTCAGTTGATGGCTCAAACCATAGGGGGTCATCCAAGAAGGCCATCAAAGTAGTTTGTATTCCAATCTGATACTCAGTTTCAGTCTGTGAGGAAATGTAATTGTTGTACACATTCTGTAGCAAAGAGTCTTTCTGCACCATACAGTTCCTCCTGGAGATGCTAATATAACAATGTGTGTAGGAGAGCATATGTAAAGTTCAGAAAGGTACTGATAGAATTATCCTTTGAAATGGTCTATGGGATATGATTGTGGGGAGATGACTGTCACCACAGGGAAAGAATTAGATCTGAGTCTTGGTCCGTGTACAATGTTATCTTGAATCTGTGTACATCCCATTTCTCGTAATGTTGTCTTATCATTTCCCTCCTCCTTTTCTAGGATTTCACATTAGTCCTTGATTTTGTACAAATTCCTTGAGCATTAATGGACTCTTTCCTCAATTGTAATATAATATTTCAGTCTGCACATAGAATTTGATCATTAAAGCATCAAATCTTTGCAATAAATAATATGATTTCTTTTTGTTTCTGAACGTTTTCTTCATTAGAATTCCAGCAAATTGAATTACTCTTGTATAATATATCGTAATATGTTTCTCATGACTTTTGCGTACCTTAGTCTCATTTATAAACATTGAAGAGTGTGTGTGTGTGTGGGGGGGGGGGGCTGTTCATGCATGTCAGTGTGTGTGTAATATTTATGTTTTGCAAATATTATTTTGTAAATCAATAAATATTATGATGTGGAAGTGTTTGTAGAAGAGTGGCAAGTATAACTGATGATGCTCTTTTATTTTTGTTTGGTCGGGTTTGATTATACAAAAATATTGTATAGTAGAAATTGAGTCTAAAAAAGTTTATTATGAGTGGAAACTTCAGAATATAAAATACACAGAAAATATATTGTTTCTCACATCGTCTTGATTTTAGTACTGCTTCTATTTGGGCACAATACGAGAGATAACATAGATGAAAAATGTGCTGCTTTTTGAAATATAGTACTTAGAGAAATCTGTGTGCTACCCAGTAGATTTACTGGTGTTTCTAGCACAAATATTTATATAATGAGTGATTTAGAAAGGTCAATAGACTACTTCAATTATCTGTTGTTCCACAGTTTATGTTCTCATTATTGTGTATTGCTGTTCATTACTAACAAATATCTTTCTCACCTTGTCCTGTTTAATGCTTCTGTGCTTCCTTCCTGTACATACACTCTACAGAGCTGTGGTGGGTTCTTATGTATGTCAAAATTGGTTAGAAGGTGTTGCTTTAGGTCTCCTGTGGCGATATGTTCGTGCAAGTATGTCAATAGCTGGTGTCTTACCTCCAATGTGTGAAACAGATGGTCATTTACTTCTAGATGGATGTTATGTAGACAATGTCCCAGGTAAGAATTGGTAAGATTTTGTTGACAGTGCTTGTAGTAGTTAGAGTTCTCCTCAAATACTTGTGTTCAGAGGCTACATTTGTCTGTGTTTCCGTGCTTTACATTGACATACATTTCACTAACATTGATGAGGTGTTTAACAGGTTTGTTTGTTATGTGTAAGTCTCTCCATATATACAGCAAACACAGACACAAAGGAAAATTTAAATTGTTGAGATATGGAACTGCAAATAACTGGAAGCTAAAGTTTAAAGGAAATGTTTACATGCCGTTAATTTGATAGATTGGGCGTAGTAACCAAAATAAAGGTGCACAGTTCAGTTTAAAAATAAGTTTTCCAAGTAGAATTTTAATCTTGTAGACAAATACAAGGTGTTTCAAAATCTTTGCATCATATGTCTAGGGATGATAGATCACATGATGGGGAACAATTATCGTTAGAGACAAAATGTTAGCTGATGCTTCCCAACGATGGTAGGCATCTTTTATAAGTGGTTATGTCCATGAGAGGCGGCAGGGCATAGGCTCTTTGTGGGGTTTGTATGCAATTTGTGTTGCCTATAATCCAGTCATCTACTTCGTATGAAAAGGGGGAAACTGAGCTTCTAAAATATCTTTCTCTGCTTGGAAACATTCGTTCTTAAGGTTTTCTTGTTGAAAATTACTCTGTCAATTCACTGGGGTATTTAGTGTGCAGATGCGCACACCTGATGATTAGTAGACCCTTCTGTTTCAGTGAACCTTCATCGTCCCAGGGCTGGTGAATTCAATAAAGACACCTAGCATCATTGGGAAGTGTCAGCAAACATTTTCTCTCTAACAAAATTTGTTCCATAACATGATCTCTCTTCCTAAATTTTTGATGCAAAGACTTTGAAACACCCTCTCTATCAAAACAGTGTGGTCCACTCATCGCTGGCTAGGTGAAATGGGTTCTCTGCTGTTCTTAATTTATATAACTTATTCAGGAGACAATCTGAGCTGCCCTCTTAGATTGTTTTCTTACTGTCTTGTAAATTCTTCTGAAGATCAAAATGAATTACAAAATGATTTAAACAAGATATCTAAATAGTGCTAAGTGTGGTGTCCTCCACATGAGTACTAAAAAAGTTGCATTAAATTTTGTTCATGTGATAAATCTCACATACTTAATGGTTGTCAATTCACACAGTACTTACGGATTACAGTGACCACCATATAGAAAATAATGCGAGGAAAATTAACCAAAGACAGTGTTTTATTGGAAGAGCATTTAAAAGATGCAAGAAATCTACTAAAAATCTGCCTATACTTTGTTGTCCGTCCTCTTCTAGAGTGTTGCTGCACAATATGAGATCCTTACCAGACTGGATTGATGGAGGAAATCAAAAAAGTTCAGAGGAGGGTGGCACACTTTGTATTATTACAAAATATGAGAGAATGTGTCATGACTTTCATAAGTGAGTTTGGGTTGCACTCATTAGAACAAAGGCATTTTTTGCTGCATTGAAATCTTTGAATGAAAGTCCCACCTATTTGAGGAAGGATGACCATCATGATTAAGTAACAGAAATCAGAGCTTGCATGGAAAGAGTATTTTTTTTTTTTTAATCACATACTATTCGAGAATGGAACAGTAAAGAAATAGTCTGAAAGTGGCTCTAAGAGTCCTCTGCCAAAGACTTAACTGCGAACTGCAGATCAATCATGTAGACATAGATTAAAAGAAGGCCAGAGCATAGTGTCTTTAGTATGACACATGGTTAAGTGTTGTGGTGTTAATTAACTTTCAGTATGATGACTGCTTTACATTTTTCATCAAATATTGTAGTAAAGTATGGAGTAGATTTGAGAAGCTCTACATACGTCCACTCAACAGGAAGAGAAGGCGTAAAAGTAACCACTCACCATATAGTTCAGACACTGAACTCTCAGTAGACACTAAAACAAGGTTGAAATCATTCCTCAGAGCCAATAGTCTTTTATTTCTGAGGAGGGACATAGTCCAAGAGCTTAATGATGATTTCAGAGCAGTTTGTGTCTCTGTCAACAGCTCAACACCTCATCTGTATCGTAAGTGGTTACCTTTTCTCCTTCCATTATTTGTATTTTAGCTACACTTTCCAGTGTTTGTCAACAAAAAGAAAACTGTCATGTAAACTATACTTCTAACTACTGTCAAAAATTTCTTAAGCTATGATTACACATTAGACCTATATGAAATGTAAATCCACAGAAGTATCACCTCTTCAGTCAGAAATCAGTCTACTTCTAAAGGACAAATTATCCCAGATGATGTACAAACATTAAAGTTTTATATTCCAAGTACAAAAACTCACTAAATCTGACAACTAGTGTCTCCAACATCAACAAAGCCACAATAAGTCATGATTTATCAATCACAAGAATGTTGTTTTCCAGAATTAAGAAAAAATTACACTACAAATGATCTGACTTGAGACACACTGAAACATATCTACTAAGTTACCATTAGAAATAGTTTTGTGTAGTTGGGAGTAGGTCCACTTACAGTGGAGCTCAACAGTCTTGTATATTGTTATATGTTGTTTTATTCCATCAGTAGCAATGTTTTACTTATCCTCATGTATACTTTGGATGCAAAATTGGGAAAAGTGTGGTATTTAGAAAATATTTCATTTACAGGTGAATAGTGAAGTGTACTAATGTAAACAATGACATGAAGCTGTATTCCTTGTAAATAATGGTAATATATAAACTTAACATTTTGAAGAATCCAATTAAAAAAGGAAGAGAAAATTTGCAGTGGTACACATTACATTTGATTATTACTAGAACAGCACTATAAAAATCCTGGAGACACCATTTGAAATTATGTAATCTGTCATGTTTGGTTTGCCATCTGTTATATTTAGAAACTCTTGTACGGATTGTGGAGTGAGTACAAGGACACCCATGTGCCCAGTAAATGGGAACCCCACAACTCTTTAATAAGATTAAGGTGGAGGCACCTCATTGGCCAGTCAACTGACTGGATGCTGTATTCTCTCTCTCTCCCCCCCCCCTCTCCCCCTCCCTCTCTCACACACACACACACACACACACACACACAGGCGCAGGTGCGTGCACTATGCCACACTGCACTAAGATGCCATTGCAGACAAGGACACCTCTACCTTGATATTGATCCCTTTCAATGATAATGCATATATTGTCATACTTTTTTGAATCCTTCGCAGTTCATCTGGCTCAGTGCATGTTGAGAATAACTGTGCAGAGAAAACTGGATCTCATTATGTGATGAGAAGTGCGTGCTGCTGTTCATGCATACAACTTATTTGTGGCTAAGCTATAAGAATCACACTCCTCCCTGCTAGTGCTTCTGTAACCTATTCTGGTTAATAAACATCAGCTATTGACAACCCCTAATGTATGCAAATTTATCAGTCATCAGTGGCTGCTAAATGTAAAGCATATTACTCTGATTGGAACTTCTTCCACAGCCTTTCAGACTCTTTCCTTTGCATTGGACTGCATACAAGTATAATTTGTCAGACATATTCTGCCTGCCATCCAGTTTGACGTTTTTCAGTATAGAAGTGCTTTAGTAGAACTGGCCATTGACTCCAGGTGTAGATCCTTAAGGACCAATAGCCTAATATACAGTGGGGCAGCACTTGCAACTGTTTCATCACAGGCTTATCAGAATATGTTTATCATTTTATATTACAGTCAATACAAGGTTTCTTTATTTCCAGTTCTGTAAAACTTTTCCTTTCATTTCATAATTTATCGTATACAGTGTAGGTTTAACTCGCAATTTGCATAGTATCTTCCAAGTGGTCAGGAGTAAGGTTTTGGTAGAAAGTTAAGTATACATCATAAGGGCAACAGGATATATTGTGGTGTGGATACCAGCAGGTGCTCTATAAACGCATGAACAGTGTGGAAACTGGCCACAGTTACAGTGCTGTGTGCGTGTGCGTGTGTGTGTGTGTGTGTGTGTGTGTGTGTGTGTGTGTACCAAGCTACAATTTGCCCATCATGAATTGTACAAGATTTGAAGTGTTGCTTGTTGGCTTTTGTGCCAGGATCTTTGACTGACATTTGTTTAATGAATTGGTTTGATTATCCCGAGGTGAAAGCTAACAGGCAGTTTGTCAACAAGTTGTCATGAAAGCCTCAGCAATTTTGTACAAGATTTGATTTTGCCATTATGAACACTGGTAAAAGTATGTAGTTTAGAATGTATTAATAATGAAACAGTTTCATTTTGAAATGAAAGAAGACGAGAAAAGGGGAGGGGGGGGGGAGGAGAGGGAGAGAGAGGGAGAGAGAGAGAGAGAGAGAGAGATAACAACTAGTAAAGTGTGCGTACGCCTACACACACACACACACACACACACACACACACACACACACACAATGTCCTAAGAGTCTGCAGGTGCTTTTTCTAGCAGATATTTGCTATGTGTAGCTGGTGTTATCCCAGACAACACTGCTCATCACGTCTTTCATGCAATGCCAAGTCTCAATGGAAAGCTTCCATTCCAATAAAAAATGATTTGTAAAGCAGAATTTTACATATGCATTTGATAGAGCAGTCCCAGATTAGTCTAGAGTGATATTCATTTTATTGATATTTATTAACATGGAAATAGTAGAACATGAAGAATAAACAGCAGTGACAGCATCGTCCTGATCCATGCTGACTGCTGCTGCCATACAGCAGCCCTGCTCTGTTGCTGCTGGAGTACTGGTTATTCACTGCTTTTTACGTCCCTGTTAATACATAAATAAAAACAAATATTGCTCTAGACTAATTTGGCACTGCTCTATCGAGTGGACACGTAACAGTCTGCTTCAGAAATGATTTTGTTCATAATCGGAAACAAACTGATAGTTTCTGTGAAGACTGAGCCTCACATGAGACACATGATGAACTGTACTTGCTTGGGCCGACTCCAGCTATATATTGCAAACATGAAATTGTAAATATGTGCTGAAACGCCATAGAAAATGTGACTGATGACTCTTAGGTGGGACTCCCTGTACATAGTTAACTCTTTAGCTTTTAGAATTTTCTAAAATTTATTCACCTTGACACAGGAAAAGGAACGGGTACTTGCACGGGTGTTGAATGAAGAAATCTCTCTCCAAATCCTAGATCTGGAGTAACATAGTTTACAGGAAATGAACGAGATACAATAGGCCAACTGAAACACACACACACACACACACACACACACACACACACTAGAATCTAGAATTATCTGTTTAGGCTACAGATCTTGAGAAGAAGAAGAATGGGAAGGAAATAATGAGCCTAGTTTAGACAAAATTAGACAAAAAAAAAGAGAAATATTGATGAAAGTTATTGAAGTTTGCATGAAATATTGGAGATAATTACAAAGCAGAGATTGATCTGTTTTGAAAATGTATACAGAATGAGTGTGGATAGATTAACCACCCAAATAATTCTGTATTTTTAGAAAAAATCAACAACTGTTCGAATCACAGAAATCGAAAAAAGATCAAATAAGGATGTCTATTTTAAAAAATGCACAAATATGGATGTCTATTTAAAAAAAAATGGAAAACCACATAGAAGAGGAACTGATGTTAAAAGGTGATTCTCGTTGTCAAGCACAGAACTAAAAAAAAGTAGTGATGTAATAACAGGTATACAGACAGAGATGTGGGTTATGTAGAATGTCGATAGTTAAAAGGAGGATTAACCTAATGAAAATGAAGTCTGGGAGGACTGAGAGCCCACTTCATGTTTGAGAGCTAGCACCCATCTCTAAAATTTGGAAATACATGTTCAGAGGGGAAGCATTGAGATGACTTACAAGGTGAAACATATGTCAAAGTCTCTGGTATTATGTCCCACAGCACACTCAGTAGCAAGGTGTTTGGTATTGCTTGTTAAGGCAGTTTGCCTCTGCTTGTTAATTCTGACTAACAGCTTGCTACAGACAATGCCAATATAAAATGCAGACATAATACAATCAGTTGGACATATCCAGATTTCATTTAATTTTTCACTAAATTTAAAACAGATCAGGAATTCAGGAAGGCTGTGAGGGACACACGTGTATTCAGGGGATTCTTTGATGACACTGATCATTATTTAATCTGCAGTCAAATTGGGATCATGAGGCCGAAAGTGCAGGAGGTCAGGTCCATATGTAGAAGGATAAGAGTGGAGAAACTTCAGGAGAAGGAAATCAGGCACAAGTACATAACAGCGATCTCAGAAAGGTACCAGTTAGTTGAATGTAGTCAGTTACAGTCATTGGAAAAGGAATGGACAAGGTACAGGGACACAGTACTAGAAGTGGCTAAAAAATGTCTTGGAACAGTAGTGTGTAAAAGTAGGATGAAGCAAACAGCTTGGTGGAATGACACAGTCAAGGCAGCCTGTAAAAGGAAAAAGAAGGCGTATCAAAAATGGCTACATACTAGAACTCAGGTAGACAGAGAAAGTTATGTTGAAGAAAGAAACAAAGCGAAACAGCAGCATCCAAGAAGAAATCTTGGGAAGACTTTGGAAACAGGTTGGAGACTATGGGTCAAGCTGCTGGAAAACCATTCTGGAGTGTAATTAGCAGTCTTCAAAAGGGAGGTAAGAAGGAAATGGCAAGTATTTTGGACAGGTCAGGAAGACTGCTGGTGAACGCTGTGGATGCCTTGGGCAGATGGAGGGAATATTTTGAAGAGTTGCTCAATGTAGGTGAAAATACGATCAGGAATGTTTCAGATTTCGAGGTAGAATGGGATAGGAATGATGGAAATAGGATCACACTTGAGGAAGTGGAGAAAATGGTCAATAGATTGCAGTGCAATAAAGCAGCTGGGGTGGATGAAATTAAGTCAGAACTCATCAAATACAGTGGAATGTCAGGTCTTAAATGGCTACACAGGATAACTGAATTGGCCTGGGAATCGGGGCAGGTTCCATCAGACTGGACAAAAGCAATCTTTAAAAATGGAAACAGAAAAGATTGTAACAACTACAGAGGTATCTCTTTAATCAGCGTTGTGGGTAAAATCTTCTCTGTTATTGTTGAAAGGAAAGTGTGAGTATTAGTTGAGGACCAATTGGATGAAAATCAGTGTGGGTTTAGGCCTCTTAGAGGTTGTCAGGACCAGATCTTTAGCTTACGGCAAATAATGGAGAAGTGTTATGAGTGGAGCAGGGAATTGTATCTATGCTTTATAGATCTAGAAAAGGCATATGACTGGGTTCCTAGGAGGAAGTTATTGTCTGTTCCATGAGATTATGGAATAGGAGGCAAACTTTTGCAAGCAATTAAAGGTCTTTACATGGATAGTCAGGCAGCAGTTAGAGTTGACGGTAAATTGAGTTCATGGTTCAGAGTAGTTTCAGGGGTAAGACAAGGCTGCAACCTGTCCCCACTGTTGTTCATATTATTTATGGATCATATGTTGAAAACAATAGACTGGCTGGGTGAGATTAAGATATGTGAACACAAAATAAGCAGTCTTGCATATGCGGATGACTTAGTTGTGATGGCAGATTCGATTGAAAGTTTGCAAAGTAATATTTCAGAGCTATATCAGAAATGTAAGGACTATGGTATGAAGATTAGCATCTCCAAAACGAAAATAATGTCAGTGGGAAAGAAATATAAACCAGTTGAGTGCCAAATAGGAGGAACAAAGCTAGAACAGGTGGACAGTTTCAAGTGCTTAGGATGCATATTCTCACAGGATGGCAACATAGTGAACGAACTGGAAGTGAGGTGTAGCAAAGCTAATGCAGAGAGCGCTCAGCTACGATCTACTCTCTTCTGCAAGAAGGAAGTCAGTACCAAGACTAAGTTATCTGTGCACCGTTCAATCTTTTGACCAACTTTGTTGTATGGGAGTGAAAGCTGGGTGGATTCAGGTTACCTTATCAACAAGGTTGAGGTTACGGATATGAAAGTAGCTAGGAGGATTGCAGGTACTAGTAGATGGGAACAATGGCAGGAGGGTGTCCACAATGGGGAAATCAAAGAAAAACTGGGAATGATCTCTATAGATGTAGCAGTCAGGGCGAACAGGCTTAGATGGTGGGGTCATGTTACACGCATGGGAGAAGCAAGGTTACCCAAGAGACTCAGGGGTTCAGCAGTAGAGGGTAGGAGGAGTCGGGGCAGCCAAGGAGAAGGTACCTGGATTCGGTTAAGAATGATTTTGAAGTAATAGGTTTAACATCAGAAGAGGCACCAATGTTAGCACTGAATAGGGGATCATGGAGGAATTTTATAAGGGGGCTATGCTCTAGACTGAACGCTGAAAGGCATAATCAGTCTTAAATGATGATGATGATGATGATGATGATGATTAAAACACTTTTGTTTTCTGCCTACTTTCCAAGATAGCCAAACACAATGAGCCAAGACATCCCGTCATTACTGGTTTCTAGTCCTCACTGAATGTATTTCTAGTGTAGTTGGTTTACTTCCCCATCCTTCCCCCAATCTAGAGTTTGTGCACCATCTCTAGTGGCTTGTTACAAGAGGATTTCAAAACCTAATCTCCATCATGTCTGGACACCCCCCACCCCATGGGCCTCGTCACTCTTTGGTGGTTCGTGCTTGGCTACCACGGGGTCCGTCTTCACATTTATTCCCTTCTGTGCTACATGTCTATCCTCTTGCTACTCTTTTTCCTCTCATTTGGGAAACATGTCTAGGATGTTATTGGGAATGTTCTGCATTGTCTGTTACTGAGGTAAGAACAGTCTCACCTTTGTTTTTTGCTCTTTTTTCCTTTCCTTGTTTCCCTTCTCCTCTTGTTCCTCCTCTGCGGCGTTTGAGATTCCTCTTTTCTTCATCCTCCTTGTGTGCTCCTGAAGGCTGGCCCATGCATCTGACGTGTAACAGGTGATTGGGTAACGCATAATTCCCATCCCCGGGTTGACGGGTAGGGTTCCCACATACCCCCTGGTGCAGGCCAGGCCCATGGAGGGGTGATTGCCTGAGCTGCAACCTTCCCAAATTGCTGCTTGGTCCCTCTGTCAGGTGTTCGAGAGGTGTGACCTGTGGTGTGAACTATCACCTAAGGCGGGTGTGCCTCCTTGTGAAGGGGGCCCCCAGTTGGAAGGAGCACACCATCGGAGATACTGGCAATCGTGGGAGGTTTTCTCGCAATGAGTTAATCATCTTCCCAATCAATGTCTATGAAACGTAAATGTAATGAGGCTAATGATCCCAAGACCCTTCCTGCTGCACCACGGTTCCTCATGGTCACATGTACTGAAGACGCTCAGTCCTTCACCACCGTAAATCCATTTATTATTCAGAAAGGTTTTGATGCAATTGCCGGCCCTGTGAAATCGTGCTCTCATTTACAGAATGGCACTTTACCTTTGGAGATTACTTCTGATTCTCAAGCACAGCAACTGCTTACTGCCTCACTTCTCCGTTGCTACCCTGTTTTTGTCGAGGCCAGTAGAACTTTAAATTCTTCCTGTAGTGTAATTTACACCAGGCTGTTCAACAGTCTAACCGAGGCCGAAATCCAATCTTACCTCTCTGATCAGGGGGTCACTGCCGTCCATCGTGTAATGAAAAAGGTAGATTCCTCCTTAGTGCCCAGCCACACTCTTTTTCTCACCTTTGATAGAGTAGTGCTTCGTCCAAGATCAAAGCAGGCTATGAAATTATCACAGTCCAGCCGTATATTCCGAACTCAATGCGCTGCTACCAGTATCATCGTTTCAACCGAACTAGAACATCTTGTCAACACCCAGCCAAATGTGTCGCCTGTGGTAGGGATGCACACAAAGGCGATTGTCTGCATCCTTCTCCCCACTGTATCGAGTGCAATGGTGGCCATACCACCTCCTCTCAGGATTGTCCTGTGTGTCTTGATGAGCAGGCTGTCCAAGAGATCCGGGTAAAGGAAGAAGTGCCTTACCCAGTAGCTCGCAAGTTACTGACTAGTCACAAGCCCTGCATTCTCCCATCTGGCACTATAGTTCTGTTCTCGTTACCCTCGCTCCATGAAGGACATGGCCATGCAGACATGCGACCTTGAATTCAGCTCAGGTTGTGAAATCGCCCAGTGTCAAGGTAGCATCGTCATCCCCCTCGTCCAGCTGTGCAACAAGCCATCAAACTCTCACCTCAGGGGGTGAAGCCACCAGTTACACAAACGGTAGGTCGGAAAGGACAGAAGGAGTACTCCCATAAAGACTTCCTCCCTCCAGTGAAACATCATCTGAATCTTCCTCTAACTGGAAAGGCTTGAAGAAGTCCACCAAAGGCAAACGATTTTCTCTTCTTCAATGGTGTCACCACATGATGTCTTAGCCCAGCCGGCCTCCATGTCGCCGGTGCGCACCACCAACCATTTTTCAGCATTGGACTCCACAGACCAACTGCACAAGCAAATTGATGCTTCTGTGGCCCCATGGAGCAGGATCCTCCTGCTTCTGTGCTCTGTAGTAGCGACTCTTCACCGACTGTCACTTGTGATGACCAGGTGGAGTATCTCACAAACATTATCCTTATTGCTGCAGAACATTCCATTCCTCGCGCTTCCTCTTTACCACATCGTGTCCCAGTCCCTTGGTGGACTGAGGCATGCTGCGACGCAATTCGCTCACGGAGACGTGCTCTCTGCATTTTTAACCATTATCCTATAAAGGCGAACTGCATTCATTATAAACAGGTGCATGCAAAGTGTCATCATGTTCTTTGAGACAGCAAAAAAGCTACCTGGTTTCCATTCACTAGTTCTTTTAACAGTTCCACCCCTTCCTGTTGTGTGGGCCAATCTCTGATGTCTCTCTGGGACCAAGAGCCATTCCCCAATTTCCGGTTTGACAGTAGCAGACAATGTCCTCGTGGACCCTATTGCTATCTCCAACACCTTAGGCCGCCATTTTGCAGAAGTTTTGAACTCTTCCCACTGTCACCCGGCCTTCATCCATCAGAAACGTGTGGAGGAGGCTCTGGCAATACACTCTCAGTTCATCCCAATCCTCCACCCCAGGGCCAGATGCCATCTACACTCAGATGTTGCAGCACCTTTCTCTTGTGGGCAAGCAAATTCTGCTTAACACGTACAACTGCATCTGGGCAGAGGGCACATTTCCCGAACGCAGGCATGAAGCCACAGTCATATCCATACCTAAGCCTGGTAAGGACAAAAACCTTTCAAGCTGCTGCCCCATCTCTCTTAGCAGCTGCGTTTGCAGGGTGATGGAACATACGATTCTTGCCCAGCTGGTATGATGGCTCAAGTCTCGCAATTTACTGACAAATGCACAGTGTGGACTTCGTTCTGCAGTTGACCATCTCTTTACTTTGTCCACCCACATCACGAATGGTTTTCTGCGGACATCCCAGACCGTGGCCATGTTGTTTTGGTTTGGGAAGGCCTATGACACCTGAAGGAGAACTGGTATCCTCTGTACTATTTACATGTGGGGCTTGCATGGCCACCTGCCCTGTTTCCTTCAGGCATTTTTAAAAGACCAAGTTTTCAAGGTGCGTGTAGGTTCTGTCTTGTCAGACACTTTATCCAGGAAAATGGTGTGCCTCAGGGTTCCGTCCTGAGCATCGTCCTCTTTGCTATCACCATTAACCCTATAATGACCTGTCTCCCGCCGGGCATCTCCGGCTCCCTTTTTGTTGATGATTTTGCCATCTATTGCAGTTCTCCACAGACCTGACTCACTGAGTGGCGTCTTCAGTGATGTCTTGATTGTCTTTACTCCTGGATCATTGACAATGGCTTTCACTTTTCCAATGACAAAACCGTCTGTATGAATTTCTGGTGACCCAATTGATTTCTCCCACCGTCTTTACATCTTGGGCCTGTTGCCCTTCCGTTCATTGAAACTACAAAATTCCTGGGGTTCATGCTTGATAGGAAACTCTCTTGGTCCTCCCATGTGTCTTACCTGGCAGCCCACTGTACACGGTTCCTCCATGTCCAACATGTCCTCAGTGATACTTCCTGGGGTGCTGATCGAACCACCCTCCTCCGTTTGCACTGGTCCCTTGTTCGTTTGAAACTTGACTATGGGTGCTTTCAGAATGAGGTTTTCATTCTGCAGTGGAGTGTGTGCTGATATGAAACTTTCTGGCAGATTAAAACTGTGTGCCGGGCCGAGACTCAAACTCGGGACCTTTGGCTTTTGCGGGCAAGTGCTCTACCATCTGAGCTACCCAAGCACGACTCACGCCCCATCCTCACAGATTCACTTCCACCAGTATCTCATCTCCTACCTTCCAAACTTCACAGAAGCTCTCCTGCTCAGATGGTAGAGCTCTTACCCGCGAAAGGCAAAGGTCCCGAGTTCAAGTCTCGGTCTAGTTTTAATCTGCCAGGACGTTTTATGGGTGCTTTGTTTATGCATCTGCATGTCCAACCGTCTCAACACTATCCACCATCGTAGCGTCCGTTTGGCCACGGGTGCCTTTTACGTTCCTTTGATCGCCAGTATGGGGCACGTCCCTCTTGTCTGTTAACTTCTGGAGTCCGCTTTCGGCACTTGCTACAGCAGCTTAACTTCATACTAGTTCCTCCTTTCCTGGTGGGTGTGAACCCTTCACCACCTTGGCTTCGTGAAGCGGCCCATGTTAACCTTGACCTTCATTCATTTCCTAAGGGCACTATGCCAGCCTCGGTCTATCACCTTCAGTTTCACAACCTTCGGGTGGAACTTCGCAATAGTACCTTTGTATACACTGATGGTTCTCGGACTGACCATGAGGTGGGGTGTGCCTTCGTCATTGCCACCCGTGTCTTTCAATGCCGGCTTCCAGCTCACTGTTCAGTATTTACATCTGAGCTCTTCGCTGTGTATCAGGCCAGGGAGTACATCCGGTGACACAGCCTTTTCTATTGTGTCCCCAGCTCAGACTCACTCAGTGCCCTTCATAGTCTATGTGCGCTGTACAGTGCCCGTCCCTTAGTGCAGTGGGTCCAGGAAAACTGTCACTTGCTTACTCTTGGTGGAGCGATTGTGATGTTTCTGTGTGTTCATGATAATGCCAGTCTGCCAGGAAATGAGGCTGCTGACACTGCTGCTAACGCAGCAGTCCTCGTACCTCAGCCCTCGAGTTCCTATATTCCCTCCAATGATCTCTGTGATGCTGTCTGTCACGAGGTGGTGTCCCTTTGGCCTTGCCAATGGTCCTCGCTTCACGGGAATAAGCTACGGCTTATTAAGCGTCTCCCAGTGGCTTGGACGACCTCCTCTCGGCCCTCCCTCTGGGAGGACATCATTTTAAGTAGGCTGCGTATTGGACACTGCCATTTTAGCCACCGTTATTTGATAAGTGTCACTACCCCACCACTTTGTACACATTGCACCCAAGTTTTAAATGTCCGCCACTTCCTGATATACTGCCCATTTTTTAACCGTTTACTTTCCCGCTTGGGTTTGCTGTCCAAGTTATCGGCCGTTTTAGAAAATGACGCTCGAGCTGTAGACCACATTTTACTTTTTACCCGCCAAAGCAATTTGGCGAAGGCCATTTAATTTTTTGTTTTGTACCTCTGTTTCTGTATGGTGTCTGTCTTTTTTTTTCCCCTAAAGCAAAACAAAACCAAACCCATCATGTCTGGATGGCTTATTCACTACTGAACATTTAGTTTTACAGTAGCCCTCCAACTTTAAGCCAAGGGCATCACTCCTTAACTTTGGTTGACTTTGTTCTTATAAAAAAGTATTTTACTGCTGAAAGTGAAAGACAAATAAGATGTACAGCAATCAGTGCCCCCCAAATTCTCCTTATATCAGGCTTTTTGTGAATTATTGAGAACAAATCTTCATGGAGTTTCATGAATTGTAACCCCTGATCTGGGAAAGGGTCATATGTGAAACTGTTATTGGTTGAACTCAGGGAGAGCCCAAACTCCTTAATTTTCTGACACAATTCATTTCCTTCTATGGGAAATACATTAGTTCTTTTTCATATTCCATGTATTGGTGTTGATATTAATTTATTGAATGATCAGAGTCACTCTATTGAACACAATGAGCTCATGCTGCAAATCTTGTTGCATGACTGTAACTGTACCATCCTGTCCACATGAAGCACACTTTCTTTTAATGCTCTCTGCTTCTTGTGAAACTGATTTGTCCTGACATTCTGTTTTCCTCAATTAATATACCAATAATCCTATTAATTCATTTGTGCTCGAAACAAATAACAATAAATTTCCATGTAAGCAGGTGTTTTGGGGTATTGTGGCTGAGTTCAAGCAAAATAATTCATCCATGCCCCCCCCCCCCCCATTCTCCCATCTTCTCCATAATCTTGTATTACCATCCAGGACTGTAATAGCCTAAAATATTTTGTCGTTAATGCATAATTACAAACGAAAGCTATATATGATGCCATTGTGTGGCTCATTGGTTGGGTGTATAAGTGCAGACTAAAAATTCAGATGTTCAAAGTACAACATATCGTCAGTCCTAGGTTGTTTTCTGACAGCTATTGTTTCTTTCACCTCTGGCAATGATTTTTGTGTTCAAAAATGCCAAGTTACACTGTCCTTTGGACTGCACATTAAACTGTAGGCTTAGTAACTTATTTCAGGTTGGGTGAAGGCAAGTATAAGCCACTTCCAGTAGGACAATGCCTAAACAAACACATTGGTTTTCAAATTTAACTTCAGGTTGATGACACCATGACAGCTGTAATCATTGCAAATTAAATTAAATTACTCTATGGCTAACACCCATGTTAGTTGCTTAAATTGCAAGTCCTGACCTTGTGCTCTTGCACTGTATTCTGTGACCCACTGTTCGTGTAATGTATGTTATAGCCGGGCCTGATGATCTACTGGTAAAGTATATGCCTGGAAACCAAAAGGTCGTAGTATCAAATCCCAAGTGTACTACAGAATATTTCAATGTGCTGTTGACCTGTCCTTCACCTCTCAGTGATGCGAAGATTAATGAGGAACAACACATGAGTCAGATTCATGGGGGTAGGTTAGGGACAGGCAAGTCGACAAAGTGGTGTCTGATTTAAAGACTTGAAGCAGGGTGTTGAACCACAAGGAATTACTATCATCATCATCATCATCATCATCAGCGTCGCATTGTCCAGTATTTTATGTTTACGTGACAACCTGCAAGCAGTCAGTCAGAACAAATGGCCACAGACATACTGTGTACACCAGTAACATCAGTTATCCTGTTGCTGTGTGTGCTGTTGAACTTACCAGCGTGGCTTAAGTACCTGTTTTACTACACAGACCATAAGAATCCTTCCTACCAACATAAAAGCTTCTGAACTCTAAAGCTAGCAAGTGTTTCTTTGACACATACTTCACATATTTGTATCTTGTAATCCATGTAGTCCTGATTTAAAATATCATCTTAATTCTTGGAAAAAAAAGTCACTTTGCTACACTGCTTATTGTACATTTGTGAATTTCAGAGCTGTCAGTCAACTCATATGCCCACCCATATAAACACACTTTTATCCTGTTTTTATGTTTTGGTATAATGTTGTTTAGTGCAATTTTTTCTTTGCCCAGTCAGTGTTGTCTGTTGTAAATGTTGTTTGTGTGATTTCACTACTTCATAACAACTTATCTACACAGTTCAAGGTGGTCATTACCCTTCTTGTGTTCTGTAAATTTTGGAATATCTGAATTGGTTGTTACACAGAACTCTCCCATGGAAGGCGCAGAGCAAGTCCGCGAGAAATGACATCACAACTTTTTTTTGAGAGTAATTATGTGTTGACTGTCACAGATATTTACCAGAAGGATATCAGTTAATATCAAGATGTCCTGTGTCATGTTCTTGGTGTAATTGAACAAAAGAGGATAGGCATTTAGACACCGTATTGCTTGCAACTACATTATGACAGTGTCTCAAACAATTCATTGAATCTGATGTTAGACTTCCTGATGACAAAAGTTTGACTTATCTACAAGGCTCTATATTCTGTGGGTAGGTGTTCCTTCCTGCAAGATATTGTTGGTGCCTTAAAATGGAAATCCTAAAAAAAAAAAAAAATTAATAGTGCTAAACACATTGTTTGTAAATTATAGAAGAAATTATACACTTGAAAATCACCAAGAGAGACTTCAGAAATTAAATTGACTTCATATTGGTGGAACAAAGTGGGATTAAGATGATCTTCACTTTAGTGGGAGCAGATATTGATAATGCCTCAATTTATTAATGGCTGAAAATGGTTAAAAGCCATGGACTGCATAAGGAATGATTTTGAAAGTGCAAGAGAGAAAGAAATTCTATGACAAGAACAGTGAAGAAGCTTTGAGAATGTATGGGAGGATTAATAATGAATTGCAATGATAAGTTGGGCAACCAAAGATGTATCTTGAAGAAGAATTTAAGGAAATTTGTGGAACTTGAGACGAAAATAAAGTAAAGTTTGATATTCTTTACAGAAGAGTAAGATGTTAAAATTTTACTAAAGAAATTCTTAAGAAAGACAAAAGGAAAATTTACAAAACCAACAGTGAAATCAAACAAAAATGGGAAGAGTAACTGTAAGGACTGCATGATACTACACATAAACTTAGACTGCTACATCTTGAATCTTGACATTACGTGGATGATGATGATGACACAGGGCGATGAATCTGAGTACAGGAGGCACAGTGGAAAAGTGGTAGAAACAGATATAGTGCTAGTTAAATACTGATGTTCCTGAATGAAGAGTGAGATTTCTGAGACTATGCAGTAGAATACAGCTTAAGACATTGAGGACTGCCCATAATCTTTCCTGACTACACTAACAATCCCAGTACCAAAGAACAAGGAAATGTAGTGAGCATAGAACCATAAACATTTTTCTTGTGCTGCCTAGATAATGTTTAGGATCACAAACAAGAGATTGGAAAGAACAATTGGAGTAAACCTTGACTGTGTTGTAAATTGGTTTTTATAGAAAACCAGGGACAAGCAATGCTATATGACTCTTGCATTCTCGTAGAGAGATTTACTGAGAAAGCAGAGCATTTAAAACATATGATATACAGACTTTAAGAAAGATTTTAGTAATATGAACTGGAAAAAAAGTGGACTGGAAAGATGAACAGCATCTGAACCAAAACGCTTTGGTAAGGTTGAAAATAAAGAATATCAACAGGATAGACTTTGTGGAAAGTGTGAGATAAGATTATTATACTCTTCAATGTGTATTGAGAATATATTATTGAACATTTTTCATTAATGGAGAAGGGTTTAAAAATTCGGGTTTAAAAAATACGGTGTCTGAGATTCACAGACAGTATTGTTCCTGAAGCTATATATGGAAATGTTGGTAAAGAATATCAAAACTGCTTAAAAGTGTATGAGAAGAAAATAAATCCAAAGAAAATGAAAATAATGACAATAGGAACAAAGGAAATGATAAAAATAATGCTAAATGGATGCAAATGGATGCAAAATTTTAGTTATAGAGGAAGTAGACTAGAAAGAAATTAAAGATGCAGTATGTTACATCAAAAATAGCAATAGCAAAAGAAGTGCTGTCCAATAACAACTTAATTAATGATACACTTGATGAAATGTTTGTCTCAGGTGTCCTACTTTACAGTGCTGAACTTGAACCCTTTTAAGGAAAGACAAGAGGAAGCTGGAATTATTTGAAATGTGGACATGGCAGAGAATGAAAGAAAGTGAACTGGGTGTGCAAAGTGGCAACAAAGAGATGCTGAGAAGAATGAGAGAGGAATGGCAGTCAGTGGTTGCAGTTGAATGTAGGGTGAAAGAGAATTCAGATCATCTATAATGTGCTTAACAGATGTAAACATAGGAACCTGAGGAAGGAACTGATTGAGTGCAAAAAGTACACATAAAAAGGACCTGATCACAGAGCAAAGAACATTACGCTAATGATGTATACATATAATTATTTTTTCACTCATGAACTCTCTTAGTAATAATCTATTTCAAATCCTGTATAATAGAAAAATAACCCTCATATGTTTTGTGATGGGTGTACATATAATACTTTGCAGTTTTGTGTGTATTCAGTTGTTTGCTATTAATCTTCAGTGTTACAGTTTCTTTTACATGGGAAGTATGTTTCCTCTTTCTTGTGGTGTGGCTCATGTAACTGAAATTGTGTGATTGTGTTTGTAGATATCATCAGTTTAGTCCAACAGAAAAGAGGTTTTGTGTGTGTGTGTGTGTGTGTGTGTGTGTGTGTGTGTGTGTGTGTGTGTGTGTGTGACATAGAGAGAGAGAGAGAGAGAGAGAGAGAGCATAGTTGTTGGGGGGGGGGGCAGTGATATTTAATTGAGGAGCATGGGGGATCAGTGATATTTAAATGATTTAACTCTCACATACTTTTAGTCACTACATTGCCTGTAAGTCCACTTCTTACCATTTGAAATGCAGTTATACGTGCTAGACATTATATTACAATTTCCAGCTGATGTTATGAGAAATCTTGGTGCAAAGCATGTTTTGGCTGTTGATGTTGGCTCACAAGATGATATTGATCTCACTAACTATGGTGACTGCCTCTCTGGGTGGTGGTTGCTATGGAAAAGGTGGAACCCATTTGCTACACCGGTGAAAGTTCCTAATTTGCCAGATATTCAGTCAAGACTGGCATATGTTTCATGTGTGAGACAGCTAGAGGTAAGTTGAATAATTATTTTAATTTTCCATGTTTGTGTACATTACTTTTATTCAATCATTTCACTTATTGCTCAAATCAAGTTCAGCCATGTATTACTTTTCATGGAGTTGAGAGGTAGACTGCTGATACTTAAACTGGAGCCTGATACTTTCTCAGCAAACAGACATTTCTCTGACAATGCAGTTATATTCTTTCTTTACACCTTTATATTGGCATTAACTATTCTATAAAAACAATTTGAGTCATTTTGTTGTCTAAAGTTTTGCATTTTTGATGGTGTTGCGCACAACAGGTGGGCTACCTGCGTGTTATGAAATCAGATTTATTTAAGGCTGTCATTGTGTGTGTGTGTGTGTGTGTGTGTGTGTGTGTGTGAGAGAGAGAGAGAGAGAGAGAGAGAGAGAGAGAGAGAGAGTGATAAACACAACATTGAGGTTTCAGCATAACAGAATGATGACAATAGGATACCAAATCCTGTACTTTTTAAAATTAAAGAAGTTTGCTTAGTTTGTGTGGTAGAGACACTGTTAATTTATGTATCTAGAAAAAATGCAGCATAACATAATGATGACAATAGGATACCAAATCCTGTACTTTTTAAAATTAAAGAAGTTTGCTTAGTTTGTGTGGAAGAGACACTGTTAATTTATGTATCTAGAAAAAATGCATTTATATAAAAGTCATCTCTTCCAAACATTTCTGCCTCTTTCCAAATTTTCTGTCACAATCTGGTTCTTACTCATTTAGTTACTGTAAATTTGCAACTCAGTAATTATGGAAAATACTGTTGAGCCTAGTGACACACAGTTTTTTACAATTCTTTTCATATTGATATATGAGAATGTAATAACTGCTCGAGACACTTTTTAGCATCTGCACAGGTGTGACAATACCTCTACTCAACACTGTCAGTGCAGGTACTTAATGGGCTGATGGTGGCTTGATAGCAGCCATGGAACAGAATCCTATGAGAGGAAATGAATTCACTGTGTGAGTCAATCTATGGGAAGCATAGTGTCCGAATCCATGTGTAGATGTGTAGTTGTGTATGGCAATAAATTCAGCACGTGGCTGGTGCAGGCAGCTAATAACTAAGCACATGACAACAGCAGCACTGGGCACAAAGTGCAAGGCAGGTCCACAGTGGTTGAGCTCAGTGTGAGTACTGGTCCATTCCACTACCCACAAGGAAACACTTCTGTTGGCAGGTCTGCCCATACTACGTGACGCATGCACCCTCCCTTGCAGGTTTCCAAACTGCTCTACCCACACCTTCGCATCTGCCTCCACCACAATGTCCACTGTCAGGGGTATTAAATCTCTTCTCCCTGAAAAGGCTGTGTAGGGCCGAAAATGCCTTGGCTCAGACTGCGACCTCCAGTGCAGAACCGAAGAGGGTGCCAGAGAATCCAGCAGCAGACTGACCACCAAAGGATGCAATTGAAGCTGTCAGCTCTGCCAGAACAGTGGAAGGGCATGGGAGCTGTGGCAATTGCAGGTCCGCCAGTGCCACTGGGGACTAAGCTACCTCCATCAATGACCAAGGGGTGGGGGGGAGGACGACAGGTAAAAATCCATGGTCTCCACCTTCGCAGGTATCCAGAGGGTGGCAGCTGACAGGCGGGCCACTACAAGTGGTAGCCCACCCCTGGAACAATGTCAAGATCAACCCTGGAACTCAGCTGATTGGAAAATCACAGTGGTGATGGCCCAAAAGGGAGCCAAAGCAACTGATTTGCATGACAGTTCAGCATCTCCCCATCATTGTCCACCTCAAACTACTGCTGATCTTTTTGCCCACCATAACACCTGGCGACCAACCCCGCTGCCAGACAATGGAGTGGGCCCAAACAGCAGCCCCAGCTGGAAAACATGGCAGGTCACGATAGTCTGTGTCTTGTGAGTCAGGTTGCAACAAATCCAGGAGACTCCGCGGCTGGCACCCATGCGAACATTCCACTGGACTGCACCCACGTACTGGTGTCACATGGTATGTAGCAAGAAAACTTGACAATGGGTTGTGGCAGGAAGAGGCAGGCACAGACATCTTCATTTGGGTCTGAAATGTATGTACGAGATGCACCACTCCCAAGTTAGAAGGTGGGTGGAAACGTGCCATAATCACATGCTGGATACCACTGCAGATGTAGAAGTCTTCAAGCTCTTATAACACAAATTGCCTACCATTATCAGACACTAGTATCCTAGGGAATCCCTCAAAGGCAAAAAACAACCAACACTGAGTGAGTAGTGGCAGTCAACAATGTGGAGGACAGCTCGATTATGATGGGAAACAGGACAATGCATTGATCACCAACCACCACATGCTGCCCAAAAATGGACCAGTAAAACTGACATGCACCATATGCCAAGGGTGCCCCAGCACTGGCCGAGGAAAGAACTGATGCAGTGGTGCAACCTGGTTCTGTGCGCAGACCCTGCAATTCTGCACCAGATGTTTAATGTCATGATCGATCACTGACCAGTAGACGTGATGTCATGCCAATTCCTTCACACATACTGTACCCCAGTGTGACACATGCATCAGCTGGAGTATGTGAGGACACAATGCCACAATGGCAACAGCTCAATAGCATTGCTCGTCTTTGGTAAGCATGAAGACCGTCTGGACGTTGTTGAGTCAGGCACATAGGAGGAAAAATGTATGCCGTGACTGATCCACACTTGAAGAGACATGCTCTGGCCAACTCAACTGGACAGCTGGAACAATTTTCTGGAAAATCAGGTCAGAGGTCATGGCTTGGTGTGCTGTCAACAGAAAATCTGACAGGGTTTGCTGCAAAGCTCATCCATGTGAACATGAGAGTGTCCTATCAGTCGGACTATATATCAGCCCCCATTGATAGTCACGATAGTGCATCAGCATTGGCATACTGGGCAGTGGAGTGGTAATGAATATCGTATCAATCAGTGTGTGATCTTATCCAGCAGCTGAAAATGATGGCCAAAAAAGAAAACCAACAGCTTTTGGTTAGTGATGATGAGGAACATCGCCCCATACAGGAATACTTGACACTTTTTGACCCCAAAAATAATACTTAGTACATCTTTCTCCACTTGTGAATAACTATGTGGCACTTCAGTCCGGAACCACACAGCTTCTACAGTTGCAGGTTCGAATGCTGCCTCGGGCATGGATGTGTGTGATGTCTGTAGGTTAGTTAAGTTTAAGTAGTTCTAAGTATAGGGAATGATGACCTCAGATGTCAAGTCCCATAGTGCTTAGAGCCATTTAAACCATTTGAACTATGTGGCGCAGCAGAATGATCTTCAAAGTGCAAGCGATGGGCTGTTTAGTGACATCCGCATTCTGATGGGACAGGACGGCACCAATCCCTTATTCGGACGCATCACAGGCTAGGTTTAAAGGTTTACCCTGCGTAAAGTAAGCCAGACAGGCAGCCAAGCACAAATGCTGCTTGAGAGACTGAAAAACCCTTTGACAATCTGCAGACCAGACTGACTTAATGCTCTTCTGGCAAAGCCAGTTAAGAGGCTGGCAGACGTGCGCAGTCACTGAGCATAATACAAAATATTACCCAAAAAAGATTGGATTTCCTTCAGGCTTTTGGTTGCTGGTAGGTTGACGATGGCTTTGATGTGGTCATCTGTAGGGATGAGATCATCCTTACTAATAACATGACCCAAAAAAATGCACCTTTTGGGAGAAAAAAATGAACTTTTGCGGCTTACAATGAAGGCTATTCTCCACGAGGCATTGGAAAACCGACCAAATGTTTTGTTAATGCTCCTCCTGCGTAGAGCCCGTGACCCAGATTTCATCAAGGTAATGGACGAAACGGGGAATGTCCTGAATCTGTTGTTCCAAATACCATTGGTAAATTCCTGACACAGATGAAATTCCAAAAGGCAGGCGATTAAAATGGTAAAGCACAAAGGGAGTATTGAGGACCAGGAAAGTCCGAGAAATCGTGTCCAGTTGCAATTGCAGATAAGCATTGTGCAAATTGATGCACAAAAAATACTGGCCTTCTAAGAATTTCGCCAACAACTCTGCCAGCCACAGTATGGGTACGAATCAGTGACACATTGTGCGTTGACCCTCAGTTTTAAATTGCCACAAAGATGCATGGCACCATTGGGCTGCTGAATCGTCAAGAAAGGTGTGGCCCACTTACTCGACAAAATAGTAGAAATATGCCTTGAATCTGCCAATGCTGCAGCTCATCCTCTACCTGGTTGCTCAAGGTGAAGGAATGGGATGGGGGGGGGGGGGTGACAAAATTTAGGTACTGTCGATGGCTTAATAGAAGCATGTCTATCAAAATATGCTGCCCTGGCCAAAGTACTCTCAAACAGTGGGTTGTATGACCAGGTAAGAAATCCAAATTGTGAAAAGAAATGGATTGAGACACTGAACCAACACTTCATCTCTGACCTGAAAGCCAAAACTAGAAAAAGTGTCAACCACAAAGACATTTTGTGCCCACGGTGAATTGACTACTAGCAATGTAAGTTGCCATTCCACATTCTTGTTCGTGTGGAGACAGAGAATTGTCCCCACAAGGGAACACACTGTTCACTGTAAGACAACTTAATGGAGTGGCCAGTGCAACACCAGGCACCACAAAAGCTTGTTCACATCGAAGTTAATGAGGATGTCTTATGTCCTGTGTCTACTTGAAATTTGACCGATCACTCATCCATTACCAACATCAGCAAAAAATATGCCCGGGGTGACATTTACAGGGTGGTGGAGACAGCCCCAGAGTCCAGGGAAGACACCAGGGCAGCCTGCCGAATGTCTCGGGCAGTGGTCAGATGTCCTATCTGGTGTCATATCCCGCACATGGCCTCCACGTGTGGGTACTCTTGGTGAACATGCAACAAATGACAGTCAGGACAGGATGGCTGGCTTGAGAACAACACCAAAGACTTGAAAAACAGCCAGTGGATGTAAATTACAATGTTGTGAATGGCACAAACCTGGTGAGCTTGGCATGGGTGTAGAAGGGCTGCGCTGCACTGGAATCATCAATGGCAGCAACACGTGGTAACTTGACGAGAGGCAAAGCCGCTTGGAACCCTGTGGAGCACCTGCGGCTGTTTACTGTGCATGCCCAACTGAGCCACCTGGCAGTTGTCAGAAAGGAGTCACTTGCTGCCATTGTAAGCTCATATGATTCTTCAATTTCAGCAATGTCGCCTATGGAAGGGTTGGACAAGATCAGTGCCATAGTCGGAAGCTCAGTAACAGGAACTGGTTAGTTTCTAATTAGTGAGTCTGCATAGGATGTAGCACATTTGAGATACTTAAAATGACACTTGTGTAAGAGGCCATGCAAATCGGTGATCCCGGCCACATACGACAGCCCTCGGTGCTTGTGGTGTTGAGTAAACTGCAACCATGAGTTTGATGACCAAAATTTTACATAAGCAACTGACAAAGCTCATCAGAGGGGAGTTTCCTGGGCTCAGTGGAGGGCTTCAAATTTGACAACTTCGTATAAACCCACAGTGCTGGACAACAACAAACCAGCTGCATCAACTGGATTGACGATACACTTAATCTGGTAGTACAGCAAGAACTGGTACAAGTAATTCTAACATGCTCCCATAGACTCATCGAAACTAGCAGGTGGCACCAGGGACAGAGAAGAAAACTGCCTAGCAGGCACGAGGCCCTCCACCGATGAGGCAAGGGCGCGAAGCCAGTTCATATTCCTAGTTTATCAGTATCTGCATCAACTCCTGTTGTTGCTCCTTCTGTAGGTGCAACTGTTCCTGCAAGCACTGCAGAAATATCAGATCCATTGTGACCCAAAGTTAAAAATTTTGAAAGGGCCAGAAAGAGAAATACATGCATCACACTTATAAGAAAGTCCTTTCTCACCACTTTAATATCTGCACAGGTACGACAATGCCGCTACCCTTGACTGTCAGTGCAGGTACTTCAGGGGCCAATGGTCTCTTGAAAACAACCAGGCAACAGAAACTTGTAAGAGGAAACGAACTCGGAGGAACCCATGTAGAAACATGCACAGAAATAAACTCAGCACACGGGTGGCTTGTGCAGATAACGACTAAGCACATGGCAACACCACTCGACGCAAAGCACAAGTCGAGTTCCACGGTGTTTGAGGTCAGCATGAGTGCTGGTCCTTTCCACATAATATGCAGTGCATGCATTCTCCATGGCATGTTTCCAGACTACTACTCTGCTCCACCGATGCCAGCTCATCTGCCTCCGTTGCAATGTCTGCTGATGGGATACTAAACACTTCTCCATTTATTTGTTTCTGTGCTTTATTCACTCACTATCAGAAATGTAGAAATGTTTTATTAATAGCAGACGTGTTTAATTCTACTTGTTTCCAAAGATAAATGAAATTATGTATGTCATGCTACCATTTTTTGCTACAACATGCTACCAGTTTTTTTTTTGCGCACAGATTTTGCTACTTAACGCTCTACTAGTTTACAGTTTGCTATGTAGAATTCAAAAGTTGAATCTGTTGTACCAATAATGTTAAATGAGAAATAAAACAAATCTACTGGATAAAGGTTCTCTGCATTACAGAAGATGATAGAAAACCTTATATAGGATAGCTTACTGAGGACTTGCTTGAAATCAGCGGTTGTGACATGAAGTGGAAAAAGACACACACACACACACACACACACACACACACACACACACATTGTACAGCTGACTGGGTACTGCAGCTCTTGAGCTTGCACTATGTAGCCAGGGGGTGACGGGGGGGGGGGGGGGCAGGTGGCACGCGGGGTGAGGGTATGTGTGCAGGTGCGCACACGTGCGCTGTGTCTCAAAAAAAGGTCTCTTCCAAAAACTAGCAAAGTTCTCTTTCATGGTTATGTGCTGCTGGTGGCTCAATGCGTCCACTACTCCACTATTCAGTAAGCAGTTGCCTTTAGTCTTAAAGTTGTTTACATTCCACCAAGACTTTACATTACCATATCATAATATATCTAACATGCCTGTTAATAGCTTATAGAAATTCAAGTTTACATGTTGCTATGAGTCAATTAACTTCTTATCCTTTTCTTATTTTTATCAAAAACCAGGAAGTGAAGAGTAGTGACTATTGTGAATATATCAGGCCACCAATTGATAAGTACAAGACACTGCAGTTTGGCAGCTTTGATGAAATAAAGGTACGTATCAGCAGAGCCACTCAGTGATACAGTGGTGATTCATTCTTTACATAAGAATTTTACGGTTACTTTATTTTATTGATTGCTAAGAGATTTAGGAAAATCAACACAGTTTTTCCACATAGTTCCATAACTTTTAAGTCATTTTTACATGTGACTGTTAGATTTAACAATCATTCTGGTAGAAATTGTCTCTCTATGGTTATTTTTGCATTGGTGAATTAATGACTGCTAATATTTTTGAGAGTCGAAAAAGTGAACACAAACCTAGTGGGAAGATGAGGACTAGGATGATTTCCCACTACTACCAACTGCACATTTCCCATTCTTGCTTAGCTAGAAGTACTTGTATTTGTGTCTGCTTTGTCATTATGTTGTAGAATTGAAATCCAATAACTTTTAAAACATTAATTTGGTCAAAAGCTGACAACTTATTGTTGTTACATATTAACACATTAAGCACTTTTAACATATGAAAAATATCAATCATCACCTCAATAGTTGATAAACAAATTTTTGCTGGCATTGAAGCCTGCCTTAATAACACTGTCAATGGGACAATAACCCTTATCGTCCCTTGTTTTCCTTACTGAAACTTGCCATTTCCTCATCCAGTATCCCATATGGGATCCCTTTGTTGCAGGAATGCAATGATGTATATTTAAAAGCATTAAAGCTGGCCAACACAAATCAGAGCCCAAGTGTAATTCCTCAATATAACTGATGTGGGTGAAATGCATCATGTAAGTTTGCATTGGGAGCACATGGAAGAGGCAGTAATACAAGGGTCAGTCAAATGGAAATGAGCCAAATGAAAAAAACTCAAGAAAACCATTGTTTCAAAAATAATTGCGGTAACTTTCAATACATTTATCCCACTGGAAGACAAGACAGTCAGTGCCTTTACAGAAAAGAGTTTGCAGTTTCCTGTGGTGCCATGACTATACTTAGGCAAGCAGCTCTTCAACTGAAGTAAATGTGTGGGCACAAATGTCTTTCTTCAGGGCTCCAAAAATTTGGAAACTGTATGGGGAGAGACGGGACTGTATAGGGGATGTGTAAGGGCCTTTGGAGTCCTGAAGAGAGACATTTGTTGCTGTTGATTGGCTTCAGACAAAGATATGCACTCCTGGGTGCAATCATGGTCCCATAGACAACTGCAAATACATTTCCATGAAGCCATTGACTGTCTTATCTGACACAGTGGAATAAATATATCAACAGTTGTGGTATTTACTTTTGAAAGAATAAACAGCTTACTTGCTTTTCTTTCCGTCTGTCTCATTTTCATTTTACTACTTTTATATAACAGCAGCCTGCCCAATCAATAGAGAACTTTTCTTTGTACAGAATGCATAACTTATAGTTTACACGGCTTGTGCTGGGTGTCCATTGGTGACTGATTATTAATTGAAGATGAAACAAGATATCATGTGGTATAAGAACCACTTACTATGTTATGTTTAGAACCCTCACATATCTTATCTCCATTACCTGTTAATTATGTATTATAGGTGTTGGAGTGTTGCAGATGTCACAGCACTCGTGTGTGGTGTGGCATTGTTGTGCTGAAGGACAGGGTGTCCACATGTGGGTGAAATCTTTGAATCTGAAACTTGATTGCAACATGCTGTTTCTCACACACCAACATAGTTACGTTACACACTTCCATATTACTTGCCACAATGTGGAGCCGTCTATTGGCAGAGGGTTGCAGCTTCCATCAGCGAAGTGGGAAAGTCGACCACGTAAAATGTGTGACATGTAAAACCTCAACTGATATTGAGAACAGAATTAAAAAAATGGGAGGCAATACTTTTTAGCACGTACTCATATATGTAGCATGCTCGAAATACAATGAGCTCTTTTATAATGTGGTGGATAGCTCAGATTTTGGCTTCAGACTTTTTTTTGTGTTGACAAATGTACATATTGTCAGAAAACATTCCACATACTAAGCGATAGTAAAAAATAATCTCTATCAAAATCTTATTGCAGCAGTCATTTAATTAGTATTCAAAAAGTCTTGTGAGTGAGCATTCATTCATACACTTTTTCCTTCTCTAAATTTCATTTAATTTTGAAACATTATTTAAGTACTACCACAACACGTTCCAATAGCTGCACAACATGTTCCAATAGCTGTAAAACTATTGTCAACACTAATTTCTGAGTTATCACAAACAATGAAAAATCCAGAATGGAATAACAACATAAATTGATAGACTGCTACTCACCAGGAAAAGTCCGAAAGATGAATCATAAAACCACAACTCTCACACTCAGGCATTGTGGTGTACTTCAACATCAACAGCATTTAGAAGGTGGAAAATGCTAAGAAATTCTGAGCTCTGAGGGAAAGCAGTATATGTAGCAGGTAGAATACAGATTTTCACAGAAAAGTGGCATGGGGCACTTGTTGACTGCACGTAAACACAAATTGATTGTTTTAGTTTGTTTATTCTTCTTGAGCTGGTGGAACTGATAAAAACTTCAGTACAGAAAAATTAACTGAGGGTGAACAGTATTTGGAGAAAATTAATAAAGTACAACACATTTACTGTTTTTAACAAATGTATCATGAAAATGCCAAAAATGAATAATTTACAGCCAAAGAAGACACTTATTCACAGTTGTTTTTCTGCTTCTGTGATTAGTTGAGATTACTTTGGCCAATCGTATCAAGTTTTCATGTTTGCAACAATGATCATTACGCGTCAGGAATTGTCAGTCTGTTCAAAATATGCACATTCTTTTACCATCTAAACTCTATTTTTTCTACTTATTTTGCTTCATGTGTCAAACTAATTGTTGTCAAAAGTATTTGTGGATTTTGAGAACACAAAAAATCCTGTGTACATGAAAAACAAGTGAGACATACAGTGTGAGGTCATTTCTCGTTTGTGATGCTTCTCTTGGTTATGTGGTGCAAATGGCAGTTTATGCTGGAAAAGCAGCAGAGGAACAAAGTGTGGTGATATTTCTAAGGAGATGTCTGCAAAAGTACTTTCGACAACAACTTCACTGTGTATATTGATCACTATTGTAGTTCACCTGCTATTTTTGATTATCCGTAGAAGCATGAAACAAAAACGGTGAGCATGTTGAACAGAAAGGAGCTTCCAAAATATACTACTGTCGAACAGAAAATTAAAAACTGAGAAAAAGAATTCCTGCTAGAAGGATCATTCATTGTGCCATAGTGGGGAGATACAAGAGACATTTTGATGCTGTTAACATGCCCTACAGCATCTAAATCAAATGTTGTGCTATATTACATAAAGAAGAAAACAGCCAGATTACTTTTTTCATCTCTTCATTATGAGTGCCCCAAATGCTTACATTCTTCGCCAGAAAACCAAGACATATGAAAGAAAAAACTCAGATTATTGCATTTTTAGATAGAAACAGCAAAAAGCTTTGTTGGGCAAGGAGGCAAACTTAAAGAAACAAGCAGCTCCTCAGAACCTAACATACGCATTTTGCAGGCAAATTGTCACCAATGGAAAAAAGCCATATCCATCTGGGGTTTGTAAAGTCCGTGCAGACACAAGAAAGTAGGAAGCTGGCAAAGTTTCCAAAAAAAGGAAAGTTTTTGGTGCTTTCCTGATGGAAACATCTGTGCAGGCGTGATTGCTTCACGTTATACTGAAGCTAGCTTGTTGTGAGTGTAAGCATCCTCAATTAAAAAAAAGTGAAATCAAAAATTATGTATGATGCTCTATATACATGAATGCTTGTAACATTAATGATACCATGCTTTGTATAATATAATTACTAATTTTTACAACATAATTCTTTTGAAAACATGTACACTTTGTTAGGCCAGCTGACTCAAGATTACATTGGGATTGTAGTATCCAAAGTGTTAACTTTATTCTGAAAGTCACCACATGAAGTCTGAAAGATGTGTCCTTAAAGAAATGTAAATTACTAGTGCTTCTTTGTATTCAAATGGCTGAAATGTTGCCAGTTGTGAACACAGCAACACATGTAATAGAGCCACAATACAATTAAATGTCAGAATTCATAATCTGTGAAAATGATTTGCTCTGCTTCCACTTCACAGTACTTCTGCAAGTGTGTTGAGTCTGACATTTACCTATTGTGCGACCTTTCCTTCTCATTTCATATATGAGATATTAATTGCACTTTCTTAGTTTGTATTTACTCTGGTTTGTGTTATTGAACATGATGGTGGTAATGTGGTTAAGTACTGGAAGGCTATGCTAAAATTTCTGTCTGACTGTGTTCATTTTGGCTTTCTGCTATTTTCAAAATTGCTTCAACTGGGTACTGGTGTGGTCACATGGACAGTGCCTCAACCAATTCCTTCCTCAGGTTACTCTAAATGGGCTAGGGTTCCATTGCTAATGACCTCTAAATTCCAAGTTTTCTTCCTTCCTTCCTTCAGAATTACATTTATTTCCTTGACACTGTAAGAGATTGACCTCTGAACAGTTGCTGTGGTCTCTGAATATTTATTACAAAGTACTCATATAACTCTGAACATTATTATCGATCTGATACTTATAATAAGAGAGTTACAATAAAGAAACTTATATTCGATTTGGATTGCTGACAATTTATTTTGGACATTGTGCTTCCTAATAAAACTGAGGTCAAAAAAAATATATTACCAGTAAAAATCAAGCAGTGAAGGAATGAGTATTATCTCACTTTTAAACTAATTCAGTAATTGCCATGAGGAAAACTGTTCTTTTTGTGCTGCAGGATGTTGGATATCATCATGGTAGCACATATTTTGCTGGCTTAAGGAAAGCAGGCTGTTTGCCATTCCTAAAAACAGAAACAAGCAAGGAAGATTTTGTTGGAAGAAGTGAAACAAAATGTGATTTAAACCGCATATCTGGATACAGTTTCACAGATTTAGCACAGCTGGTGTGTAGAGTACCTCAGCGTAAAAGACAAGCAGGTATGATTAAAATTTCTGAAGAAAAATTTCACCCAGTTTTTTTGTAGTTTATATAAATTCCAGAAAATTTTTGTGAAATGTCATATATAGTATGTTTATGATCTTTTTAATAGCAATATGGTGTTATGGGGAAAAAAACTATTGCGTGCTGATGCATGAACGAGGCAAGGAAGTACATTTCTCTTGTATACATTATGTATTGTATTTGCACATATTAGACTGGCAATTATGCCATGTGTGAAATTATTTCATTAGTTGCTATTGCACATGATTACATTTTGTTGACATTAGGATTTAATTCCTCATACACATAATCTAATAGCCTTGAGGCCTTGACTGATTTTATTAAATAAGGTACAGGATACCAGTACAAACTTTCCATATCTCCATTTCGAATCATAATAAATGAGATGTAATTGCCCCATAATGTGTAATCAAGGGACAGCTTACTGCTGTAGACCTTCAGGAAACTTTTTAAAGTGATGGTTCCCACATAAATGTCTTCCTCTCACTTTGAAAATCACGTTCTGTAGATTTCAGTTTCAGATAAAAGTATAAAATTCTGAAGCCACCAATGTTTAGGTTCTGCTATTTTCATTTGTCATCATTTTTCAAGGAAAAGTAACCATAAGATATCACTTGAAACTACAAAAAGGGTGTGTCTATTCTGTGTTTCATTGATCCATAGAGCAGCCCTTTTCCAATTATTAGTATAGAGATCTGAACTATTAGCATTTGCTGTAAGAATTTTGTACCCTATTTTCTACAAAAGAACCTGAACTGCAGGATGCAGCTTAGTAGTTCAGTATTGCTCTCATACTGCATACTGTAATCTCTCCTGTTGTGTTTCATAACTAACAGTTAGTCATATTTGTATGTTAAAACTATAGTTTTTGCTTTTATCCCTTCTTATATCCCTTTGATAATCTGGCACTTACAGATACCTGAGTGTGCTGGATTATCAACATCCTGCTATACATACATTTCATATTATCACATTGCGTAATTTGTGAAATTGTATTGTTTAAAAAATGAAATTTTGTCTGTGGGTTTAAATGACATACTTTGTGACACTGGATATAAAAAAACAAACAGAAAATGCTGTCATGATTCTAACTAAGAAACCCAAAGTCTTTATGAAATATGTACCACTGATATATGTACAATGCACACAAGTTTCTCACTACTCACTAGTCTGTCTGGAGTGATAAGACACTTAAGCAATTTGTGTAAAGTTTGGAACTGATACATTTTAACAAAATGAATAAATTTACAAGAAATTTCATCTCAAGTAGCACGACTCTTTTGCTTCCTTGTGCATAGAAATTTAGAGTAATGCAATGTAAGGTTCCGTAAAATTAAAATTAATTTTGTTTATCTTTTTCCCCCACAAGCAATACTGAGCAACAAAATTTCTACTAAGTTATATAAATATTGTTTACTGTGCTTCAGTGGTTTGAAGTGACTTGTTTATACATGCCCAAGTGCTAAATCTTATTTCGTATTCCCTGTAATAACAGATGATGAATATATAGGAGACAAAAAAGATGCTGAAAAAGAAAACATCAAGGAAAGCTTTAAAATAGTCTCCACCCATAATACCACAGAAATGAGAGAGGCAGTGGAAGGTAGTGAAGAAATGTACCATTTGGATACAGTGGTAAGTTGTTAATTTTATCTGTTTTTGTGACTCACAAATCACGAATTCACTGTAAACAGTCATAAGATAACCATACAACTTTTAAACAATCAAATGTCCAGGGTGGAATAACAATAATATGGAAAGGATAGATCACTACTGACCATGAAGAGGAAGTGCTGAATTGCAGATAGGCACAAGGAAAAAGAATGCTAGAAATACTTCAGCTTTCAGGTAAAGTCCTTCTTCAGAAGCACAAAACTCAAAACACATTCACACAAGTTGTGCGAGTTGTTCTCGTGTGACTGTGTGTGTGTTTTCTACTTAATTCATTGTGAATAATCTCTTAAAAACTCACAACCTAGTGGCAATTGGAAGTGGCCTGAATTCAAAATAGCAAAGAAAATATGCATACTATGAACAAGGATATTAAAAAGTTATGAAAGACTGAAATAAAGTGGAAATACTCTTGACATCTCAGTGTTAATTTATGTAGGATAATTCACTAGAGAGAGGCAGAATACAATAAAGAAACAAATGAAGGATAAGGGTAAAGGAACAGGTAATTCAGCTTTATTCATAATTGAGTAAAACACATTTTTAACTTCAAAACTTTGTGGTAAGTAATGCAAAGCTCTGGAGTGATAAGACAAATAGTTTAGAGCTAATGTAAACTTGGAGGCTACAAAACATAATGGGAATCCATTTGTTCCTCTAGACTAAACGAAAGCAGAAAAACATTTCAGACTCTCACTTTCTGTTTAATAAAACCAGTCAAATTACCTAAATGCAAACAAGAACAAAGTAAGTTAACTAAGGCTGCTTTATACAAAGTGGTTAATTACTATTAAATGTTGTTAACAGGAACAGTTTACGTACATTCAACTAATCATCAGGTAGGCTGCTGTAAAGTACTGCTGCATTCAGGTCTTTGAACTTGACACTTGAAACAGTGTGAATACACAAAAGAAAACTTTTCATTAAAAATGTCATTATTTCATAAGATATTAGTATAGTTGGATCACATTCCTTAAACAGCCCAAATATTTTTGTAACATTGAAATGTTCCAGTAAGTACACTTGTCTTGTATCTTTGAACCTGTAGTGGCTGCGGTGACCTTTGAAACTTTTAATGTGGATGCATGTTAAGGGTTGAAGCTTCTTATAGAAAGACTGTTTTTGCCTCTATTACCAACTGGTGGACAGCCACTACACTGCAGGCCCTATTGTATGTAATAGCATGAATGAAGCAAAATGCTTTGATACAATCAGGTATGACTCTTTTCATTTTGGTGCTATCACCTTTTCAAACTTTGTATTTGTAACTAATATCACAGAGTTTTGCCATATCTTCATCATGTTGTGATCTGTGTTTAACAGGGAGTGATGTAATTAAGCCTGTCAAATATTGGTTTTGCTCATTGTGTGAGATCAAGAAGGTTGAAATTACAGGGTATTAAAGTCATTCTGCTTCAGTTGTCTCAACAAAACAAGCTCACTGCTTAGACTTTTACAGAGTTCTCATCTCATGCATACTTAGTTGTATTTGTCTGTTAACCATGGACATAGATCCAGTCTTGGAATTTTTCTGTGTCTGTTCATCGATCTTTGCAGCCTTGTCTGAATTTGTTGCTATCACAAAAAGCCAAATAAATAACCCTACCGTCAAAACAGCATAAAATAAGGTAGCTGTTTTGAAGAAACCTCACTGCAGCAAACAAAGACGCATCATATGCATCATTATGTTTGGGCTGCCCTATGTCACAGATTGGATGACTTTCCTGCTTCTTTCAACCTTTTGCTTGAATCTCTTGGTTTCTTCACATTACAGTAAGACTTTCATGAGGGACAGAGAGTGTTGTAGATCTACCCAGATCCAAGCCCCCCTTAACTGTTTCTTGTAAGTCATGGAAACCAGTTGGAGTTGTGTGTAAGGAAGGCTCATCTCTTGATGGTGTCCCAGATGTGCTAAATATGATTAAGGTCAGTGAAATGGGTAGGGAGAAAATAATATCCATGTCCCAAACAGTTTTGAAACAATGGCGGACTTACCTAAAGACCCTTTTCATCCCATTTGAAAAACCCGATGATGCCTACATGACTTACCTGAATGCTGCCTTGTTATGAAATGGGATGTATCGCCACATGTGGTTTTTGATGTACTTTTACCCTGCCATCAGTATTTGCCAACGTATGCCATGACTCCAAAGCCAAGGCAAGTTTTTCCATGCTTTAAGTGTCCAATGATAGTGTTTCTGTGTTCATGCTAATCTCAGCTCTGTGAATTGTGTTGAAAAGTGGTACATATTTGAGTGAGTCGCTTCTGTTTAGTAGGGCTACTCACCATTTGTTGTCCAGCATTGAACTGGTAAGAGGTTAGCTTCTTTGTGGCTTATCTTTCCACTGACACAGTCCATGATAATCGTGGTGAAACCTGTCAATAACATGGTGTTGCCCATTGAAATTGGCACTGTCAGCAGCAGTTTTCCCTGAATCAAGGGTACCGTGGTACCACCTTGACACAGTGGCACAGTGGCGCATGGAAAGACCAATGCTTGTACATCCTTGAAGTGCCTGAAGCATTGGGAATCTACAATCTGCCATTGATAAAATGTCCAGCATTGCATGTCATGCTTATTCTGCACTTGACTGTCACACCATCAGCTAGTATACGGTCTGATGACATTCTTTCCATGTGACACATTAAACTATGCAATACTCTTTAGCTATGTGTCAGTTGTTTATGATTGTAACTAAGACTACAGGAAAAGGTGAAGAATTTGTGAATAACTCAGAAAATTGTCAAGCATATAAAAGATGAAAGGAAGGCAAGATTGCAAAATTTGTGGGAAGTGTAAGAAACAAAAATTTCATTCTGTAAGAAACATAACTTGTATTTAAAAAAGAAAGAAAACATGCAAACAGATACAACAAGAGAGTGTCGGAGACAAAATTGCCAGGTTTTGAGGTAAGATGAAGTGCAGTTTCATGTGAAATTTTTGTTAGACGCAGAAGAAATGGTAGAAGATGGTAGTACTGAAATGGAAGAAATCAGCAATCTGGTAATGAACTCAGCGCTTGAGAGAGACAAAATAGTTTAGGTGCAACAAATTGAAGCAGAACTTGATGAAATACCTTCATGGTTACTGAAACTAATGACGGGTCTAAAAAACTAGAAATTTATTTGACCTGAGGTCCATAATTTATGAAATGAGAGATATACTAACAGATTAAAAATATGGAACTTACAAGAGAGTACTGGCCAGTAAATAGAAGAACTGCAGATCAGTTACTCAGACTTGTAAGTTATGGGTGAGAATATGTACAGAAAACTTAAAGAAAACATTTTTATGAAAGTTTGGTTTCAGAGGCATCTAATTGACCAAAGTATGAATTTCTGCCTGATACTGAGCAAGAAACAGAACAATAAAGAGAAAATAAGGTATCTCAACATCATTTGAGGACCTTGAAAGAGTCCATTGATAACAAGAATTCCTGAGTTTAGCAGGGCTTTTACTGCTGTGAATAACCTTTTTGGATAAGTGTATCACCTTTTTAAGTATGGTGCTATATCAGATTTCCTCTTCAGACATTGAAGGATTTCCATTTCAGTGTTTGAAGGACAGATAGAAAATCTGAGGAGAAGAATGCAAAGGTTCAGTTTAGATTCAGTAGTAGTCAGTGATGTGAAATGGAAAGGAGACAAGGATTTCTAATTAAATGAATATAGGATAATAAAAATGGTAGCAGAAAATGGTATAATAGGAGTACAAGCTGGCTGTTGTGGCTGAGCAGTTCTAGGCACTTCAGTCTGGAACCGTGCGACCACTACGGTCACAGGTTCAAATCCTGCCTTGGGCATGGATGTGTGCGATGTCCTTAGGTTAGTTAGGTTTAAGTAGTTCTAAGTTCTAGGGGACCGATGACCTCAGATTTTAAGTTCCGTAGTGCTCAGAGCCATTTGGAGTACAAATAATTCTAAGTAGAAAGGTTGGGCAAACATAAGTTCCTGTGAACAGTTGAGTAATAGGATAATTCTCATCAGAATTGACGGAGGAGGAGGAGGAGGACAGAAAAATACCAGTTAGATGACACCATGGTTAGAGCTTCCAAAATAAGATTTATATTGTAAGGTGTACACAGTAGTACATATACATTCAGATCACAATGTAGTAATGATGAAGAGTATGCTGAAGCTTAAGAGAATCATTAGGAAGACACATTGTGTAAAGAGGTGGGATAATGAAGTGTTTGAAAGCATCTGAGGCCATAGGTGCAGGATAATGAATAACCAAGCTGGCAGTTAAATTGAAGAGGAATGAACATCCCTAAAAGGGACAATCACAGAAGTGAGGACCGACTGATATAGGTACAAGGAAAATAGAGCTGTGAAGAACCTCGCATGAAAGAATAAATACTTAAGTTGATTGAAAAAGGAAGGAAATACAAAAGTGTTCAGAAAAAAAACAGGAAATTAGTAAGAAGTGCAAGGAAGCTAAAGCAATATGTGTGCATCAAAAATATGAAGAAATTGAAAAGGAAGTGGTGGTAAGGATGGACGAATTCAGCATAGATTGAACACGTGAGACCCTTGAAGCACAAGTGATGTAGCTCCACTTTTCCTCATTTTTAAAAGGGTTGGGATCTTGCTCAACAAGTGAAATTCTGTTAACAAAGCAAACCATGTAATTTGTACCTACCATACATCTAGCAGTGCAGATTTCTGATGTGAGTAGATACATCTATCTACTGATAGCTGAAGTGGTGTAGCTGGGAGTTACACCACTGTGCCAGCATTGTTTTGAGTTTTCTCAATTCACTGTGGATGTTCTATCTTTTGACTGTTCCCATGATAGGATTTTACCTGTTTAATTATTTTAATTGTGTTCAGTGTGATTCACCATGAGGTGTAGTGATAATGACAATCAGAGAAAAGATTATTTGGGATGAGAAAGAATCCAGCAATGAATAATTTCCATCACATTCAGAGCCATCTTATTGGAAAATGGGGTCTTTTTCTGCTCAAAATACATTCTTGTGCTGCCTGATAAAACGGGAAATGCCACAATGTCATCGACCAATGAATGGCAGCTAACGTATTTCATGTGACCATTGATGGAAGAAGTGAAAAATATTTCTTGGAACATGAAATCATTTCAAGAAAAATCTTGACTGGTCACAGTATTTGCTACAGTGTAATTTGCAAAAATAGCTGCAGTGTTCTCCAACCAAAATGGATAAAATAACGTAGTTATTATCCTGCCAGGTAACAAAGTACTGTGCATGACTTCGGAAAGTGCAAGCTTCAATGAATGAAAATAATACTTGCTATAGCATTTAACAAAAAATGTCTAGCTGAAAAAGTGGTTCCATAGTATATCAAAGTGAATACAACAACAGTAAAAGTGCATAACTAGCAAAGGACAGAAATGTAAAACTCTCAAGAAGTCAGCACTACCATCTGATGAAGGGCTTAGGCTCACATCTAATAATGGTGTAATAAAATGATTTCAAGAAAACTTGTGGACAGTTGCAGTATTTCCTATGATGTAATTTACCAAATTATCTGCGGTGTTCTCCAACCAAAATGGATAAAATAAAACTGAAAAATCAGTTTCTGATAGCTCGTACTACTCCTTTCCTTTGACCAAAAAGCTTATATAATTTATATCGTTACAGTTTGGGTTGCCATGAGCTGTTGTCTAAATTAGGATACATTTACTGCTGGGATGGCAACAATCGAGAAAGACAGACACTGAAAAATCATCCAGTGCCTTGGCTAAAGATGCAATGGATTTAGAATCAAAAGAGTGATCCATTCAAAATTTTTTTCAAGGAAACTCTCTCAACAGACATGGAATTTCATAAGTAGGACTTCATGCAGGGATTTGAAAAAGGATGCACCATTTTTCTAACATACCTCAAGGAAAGCTGCACACAGCACCATGGGCTATTACAAAAGAGAAGAAGAAGGCCACAGAAGAACTTTTGTGCATCATTCCACCTGTTAAGTATTGTCAGAAGAAATAAGACTCAAAGTATTGGAGATGAAGACCTTAGGTCACTGATGGAAATTACAGTACAGACAGTGAGTAACAAAGATAATGTGAAATTATGTTTACAATGGTGTTGACTGCCATGCATATTTTTAAAATATATAAAATCCTTTAAAGATTCACACAATTATAGCTTTTGGCTGAAGTTGAAACTACGCTGAGAGCTGAAACTGCAGACGTGTGTGTGTGTGTGTGTGTGTGTGTGTGTGTGTGTGTGTGTGTGTGTGTGTGTGTGTGTGTACTGCTGACAAAGGCCTTAATGGACAAAAGCTATAATTGTGTGAACCTTTTTGTTGTGCCTATCGCGACTCAGCATCTCCACTATATGGTGAGTAGCAACTTTCCTTCTCTGGTACTATTCTGATAACACCCATACATATTATGAAAATGTATGTTTCACATCTCCTCCTAAACAGTGGCATCAATTTCAATCAAACTTGATACACATATCACTTACTGTCTGGAAAGAATCACTCTGGAGATAAGAACCACCTACCTGTTAAAGGGGTGGGGGTGAAAAAGAAGTGTTGTTCATGATGCTCAAATACACAGACTTTACTCATCCAATATTCAAGAATGAGACCACTTAGTGAGTTGCAACAAACTTCACACCTAATTTCAAACATTTATGAAACTTTTTCTTGCTGATACCCCCTACAAAACGAGGAAAGGAAAAAAGTTTATCACTTATTACATTTACATTGTTCGTGCTGTAAAACTACCACATTGGTCTTGACGTTTTAACTTATTACGTCTTTACTGCTAATTCTATTCATTACACATTTTGCCGACAATTTTCACATATATCACTGAGTGTTCTCGCAAAATTATATCATTCAGAAGAATTATGACGTTTTTGAAAAAATAAACAGCTCCTCTATAAAAATCAACATGGATTCTGCAAACAGAGATCCTGCAAAACTCAGCTCGCTCTGTTCCACCATGAGATCTACAGCCCAGTGGACAACAGCGCTCAGGCTGATGCTGTGTTCCTTGACCTCAGTAAGGCATTTGACACCATCCTGCATTGCCATTAAATGAAAAAAATATATATATATATATATGAGCTTACAGAGTATCGAAGCAGACCTGCATTGGATTCAAGACTTTCTTGCAGATAGAACTCAACACATCGCTTTTAATGGAACTAAATCAACAGAGATAAAGGTGAGATAGAACCGTTGCTGTTCACAATATATATAAATGATCTAATAGAAAGCATCAGGTGCTCTTTAAGGCTATACCAAAGTAGCAATGCCAGAAGATGGTAAGAATTTGCAGAACGACCTGCAGGGAATTGATGAACGGTGCAGACTCTGGCAGTTGCCCCTGAACAGAAATAAATGTAACATATTGTGCATACATAGGAAAAGAAACCCACTACCGTCCAGCTACACTATTGATGATAGGCAGCTGGAAACATCGTCTGCCATAAAATATCTAGGCGTAATTATCCAGAGCGACCTTAAGTGGAATGACCATATAAAACAGAAATTGGGAAAAGCAAACACGAGACTCAGATTAATTGGAAGAATCTTAAGGAAATGTAACCCATCCATGAAAGAAGTGACTAATAATGTGCTTGTTCTCCCGATTGTTGAGTATTGTTCGTCTATCTGGGATCCCTATCAGGTAGGCCTGATAGAGGAGATAGAGAACATCCAATGAAGAGTGGCATGTTGCATCGCGGGTTTGTTTAGCTGGTGAGAGAGCATGATGGAGATGCTAAACAAACTCCACTGGCAAACATTACAAGAGCAACATTGTGCATCATGGAGAGATTTACTATTGAAATTTCGGGACAGCACTTTTCAGGAGAAGTCAGACGACGTATTACTTCCCCCCACACACATCTTGCGTATTGACTATGAGGAGAAAATTCGAGAAATTAGAGTCAATACAGAGGCTTACCAACAATCATTCTCCCTACGCACTATTCACGAGTGGAACAGGGTTGGAGGGATCAGATAGTGGTGGCTTGCGGAGTATGATGTAAATGTAGATAAGATGTCATAGACACTGTGATGTGTGAAAACTGCCGCATCATACGTGATTTTTTTAAATTAATTACTTCTTTACTATTAACTCTATTCTCAATATATTTTGTAGACAGTACCAATCTATGGCACTGAATGTACCTGCTAAAAGTACCTCTTTGCACTACACATTGTTCAGGAGATATTACATCATGTACACTGAGATCCATGAAAACCTGCTACATCATGCATGACATTTCAATTTGTACTTCTTTTCTACTGAATCTATTTGCAACCCATTTCACAGACAATCTCGAAATAAACCACAGAATCTGCCTGCAAAATTATACCATTATATGACACACACACACACAGTTCAGGAGATTTGATGTCAAACATTTAGCTTCGGGAACACGAAACTGCAGGGCATTATTCGCTAAAGATGCAGATGAAACAATTGTACACATGTGGGAAATATATGTGACGTATGCATAAACAGGAGAAGTCACAGATAAAACGCTCCTCCTAAACATCTGGAACGATTTCTACCAATGTTGGTACACATATTATTTACTATCCGGAAAGATATACTGTGGGGGTAAGAATAACCAACACTTTATTTGGGCAAGAATGATAAATTGGAGAGAGAAGGGGGAGGGGGAGATGGACAGGCATAGAGGGGTAAGGAAGAGATAGACACAGATAGGGGGAGGGGGAGGAGGAGGAGGAGGAGGAGGAGGAGGAGGAGGACAACAACATGAACAGAGAAAGGTGGAGGAGGAGGTGAACAAAGAGTGGAGGGTGTAGAAGGTGAACAGGATGAAGGGGGAGGAGGAGCTGGAGAGAGAAGGGGAGAAAGATGGACTGCTAAAGGAAGGCCTAGGAGATGGAGGGAGGGAGAGGGAGAGAGAGAGAGAGAGAGGGGGGGGGGGGGGGAAGGATAGAAGAGATGGACTAACATAATTTTAGAACAAATACATACCTAGGCAACGCTAGATAATCAGCTAGTATATGATAAAAAAGTAACACAGAAAGTACATTTGAGTTTTGTATAACAATCCTAGTAAACCATTCAATATTTAAAAAAAAAAAAAAAAAAACAGTGGTAATATGAAACTTGTTGGCAATTTAAAACTGTGTGCTGGACCGATAGTCAAACTCGGGATCTTTGCCTTTTCCGTGCTCTACCTACTTAACTACCCAAGCACGAATCATGGCGTGTCTTCACAGCTTTACTTCTGCCAGTACCTTGTCTCTTACCTTCCAAACTTCACGGAAGTTCTCTTGCAAGGTACTGACAGAAGTAAAGCTGTGAGGATGAGTCGTGCTTGGGTAGCTCAGTCGGTAGAGCACTTGCCCAGGGAAGGCAAAGGTCTCAAGTTCGAGTCTTGGTCTGGCACACAGTTTTAAACTGCCAAGAACCTTAATACCAGTGCACACTCTGCTGCAAAGTGCACCACTTTTGCTCTAAGGAGCTCATGTGGAAATGTAGAAATAACTTTCAGTGAAATAAAAATTAAGGGCATAAGCATTAGGAGTGAAAAAAAGAGTTCCTCTGTTACGTACAGAGGAGAGGGCAGGGAGATGGAAACAGTACATTGAGAACATCTAAAAGGAGAAGGAACTATACGCTGACATGATAGAAGGGAAAATGGGCTTTGATTTGGAAGACATAAGGATTCAGTATTAGTCAAATTTGAGAGAGTTGTGGAAGACTTGCAATAACATATGATAGATGGGATGGATAACATTCTTTTGGAATTTCCAAGATCAGTGGAGGAAAGTGGCAGTCAAACAATTATTCAAGTTAGTTTGCAAAATCTATGAGACTGGAGACATGACATTGGACTTCAGGAATCTCAAAGATATCAAAGGTAGATAAATGTGAGAACTATCGCATAACCAGCTTGACAGCTTATGTGTAAATGTTGCTAACAAGAATAATATACAAAAGAATGGAAAAGAAAATTTAGAAACTGGTAGATGACGATCAGTTTGGCTTCAGAAAAGGTAAAGGCACCAGAGAGGCAGTTTTGGCATATCGTTTGATAATAGAGGCAATACTTGAGAAAAATTAAGACACCTCCGTAGCATTTGTCAAGCTAAAAAAGATGTTCAACAACATAAAATGGTACAAAACCTTTGCAGTTCTCAGAAAATAGGTATAAGCCATAGTGAAAGACATGAAGCATACAGTATGTACACAGAACCAAGAGGGAACAATAAGAATGAAAGACCAAGAGAGAAGTGCTCTGTACATCAAAGAGACAATTTTCAAAATTAAAGAAAAAGTCAGGATTGGGTTTGAAATTCAGAGTGAGAGGATATCAGTGATATGACTCACTGATGACATTACTATTGTCAGTGAATGTGAGTAACAATTGCAGGACCTACTGAATAGAATGAGCACAGAATATGAACTGAGAGTAAAAGAAAGAAATACAAAAGTAGCAGAAATAAGATTGGCGATAAACTTATCACAATTCAGGGCCATGTTGTAGGCGAAGTGAAGAAATTCTACCACCTTGGAAGCAAAATAATGCCTGATGGGTGAAGCAAGGAAGATGGAAGAACCAGACTAGTGTAGGGAAAGAGGGTATCCCTTCCTAAAAGAATTCTACTATACTCCGATTAAAATAAGTTTATGATTGACAAATGGCAGTGGTGGGGTGCAATGTTGCAGGCATGCAGCCAGCCACATTTCACAAGGTGCTCCATGTAATCTGCAAAACCAGCAACACCGCACGTTCATGGCACTCAAGAATGGACTGCGGTTGCCTGACAGCTGGGGACTAATGACCTCTGATGTTAAGTACCATAGTGCTTAGAGCTATTTGAACCATTTGAGCTAACAGCTGGACCCTACAACGTGCCTTGCTGAAATACCAGTCACAGAGTTATTTTTAATTGGAGTATAGTATCAAACGTATGCCTTAATTTGAGGAAGATGTTTGTAATGTAAATCTGGAGCTCAGCATTATAAGGTAATGAATCCTGGGAAATGGAAAAACCAGAAAAGAAAATAATTGGATGATTTGAAATGAAACTGTAAGAAATGAGGCAGGCCTCCACAAAATATGTGGAAAACACGGACTAGGTGGAGGGCAGGATGGGGAGTCACTATTAAGACTTTGGCAAATAACTAGAGAGAGCCATAGCAGGCAAAACCTGTAGGAGAAGACAGAGATTGAAATGTAGCCAACAAATTGGGTTAAGTGCTACTCTGAGATGAAGAGACAAATATCAGCTGTATATTATTTGTTTTGTAACATTTTAAATGATAAAAGTTAGTGCTTCAAGATTTGCATATAAATTTATTGTTTGCGAACAATTTCTTTATGAGTGAAAGGGAACTTTCATGGAAGATTGTTGTCTGTTTATTTTCTTTATATGCTACTTTAAAAATGGCATGTATCTTACAACTAAGAATGAGTAGGTGAAAATCTTCTATCCTGCTTCAGTCCATAGTCTGCATTTTCTTTTTATCTTTTTTCTTGTGAGTTTTAGAGTGACTCTTCTGTCCTTTGCCATCTTTTTGTGTGTTTCCTTATTACTTGTGTAGAATGCAGTAACTTCAGTTCCATAATGATTTTATCTTCAGGATAGTAAAACTTCTACATCACAGAAACGTGCTGCTAGTTCTCTTTCACTCTCTGGTTACATAAAGGGCAGCAGTGTTGCAGAGGATAAAAACAGTATGTATGTGACACTGAGTCCTTTACTTTCTTGTGTTTTCCTTTTAATAAAATCATGTTTACCTTGAATTAACAAAGATTTGTCTCATGTTATAGGCAATATCAGGGCAGATGAAGATCAGTTAAGTAAAATTTCGACAAAGCTGTGTTCCACTGAAGAAGACACTCCAATGAAAATATAAGTGGTCTGAAGTGGTGTGAAACAGTGCTTGAATTTTATAGTGTGCTGCTATTAACACTTGACCTTTTGTGAAGAACAGTTGTTGCAGCTACATATTCACTGGAAGCTGGTAGTGAACTGTGAATTGCAGTGTCTATTTATTTATTTTTTCTATAGCTCTTCACAGTTTAGAATGTGATAACCTGCAATTTGGACAGTGACATGTAAGAATTTTGTAAATTTTTGTACAGTAACCTTTATACTTATATTTGTACTATGTTAATGATGAAACTCCTCGCAATAAATGTCTCAAGATGCTCTGGACATTGAGGTTCTGTTTTATTATATACACAGAATAGTTCAGTATTCTCAGGCAACAGAATTATTCACAGGTGGGATACAATTTATTATGTCATATCCTCTGCCACACACTTTATACTGATCTGCAGAGTATGTACTGACCAAGAACAAACTCTGCTGGCTGGGATGGGATACTCACCAAAATAATTAAAAAAGTTTACAGCATAATAGCTCATCCTCTCTCTCTCTCTCTCTCATGATAAACAAATCCTTTGAAGAAGGTTGCTTCCCTGATCTCTTTAAATATGCGGAAGTAAAACCATCGTTTGAAAAAGATTCAAAAGATTATATGGGAAATTATCACCCCATATCTATACTCCTTGTCATATCAAAAATATTTGAAAAAATGCTGCTTTACAGATACAAAGCTTCATTACACAGAATGATATAATTTCACATACCCAATTTGGCTTCCAACAAGGCAAAAACACAGTACATGCGATAAATGAGTTTATCGAAAAAATTACTTCATCACTAGATAGGAAAGCTAAGGCCACAGGAATATTCTGTGATCTTATAAAAGCATTCGACTCTGTAAACCATGCCCTGATGCTTTTCAAACTCAACAGGTATGGCATAAGGGATGTTGCTTTGATATGGTTTGAATCATATCTCTTGGAGAGGAAACAAAGGGTAGTAATCACATCAAATGGAGCAGATCACTTCTCCAAGTGGAAAACTGTGTCACAAGGTGTTCCTCAAGGCTCAATCCTTGGACCTATTTTATTGCTGTTATTTGTAAATGACTTGCCTCTCAGCCAGCCGTTATGGCCGTGCGGTTCTAGGCGCTTCATTCCAGAACCGCGCTGCTGCTACGGTCGCAGGTTCGAATCCTGCCTCGGGCATGGATGTGTGTGCTGTCCTTAGGTTAGTTAGGTTTAAGTAGTTCTAAGTCTAGGGGACTGATGACCTCAGATGTTAAGTCCCATAGTGCTCGGCCATTTGAACCATTTGACTTGCCTCTCAATATAAACACTCATTTAACTTCGTTTGCAGATGATACTTCTGCCCTAATTGAAAATGAAAATTCTGACAATATACCACAGAGTGTCATGAATGTGTTCAGTAACATGGAAACATTGTTCAGTCAAAATGGCTTAAGGCTAAACATTTCAAAAACCCACGTTATGAGTTTCAAAACCAAACATTCAAAAACTGAAGAAATCTGTGTCAATCAAAAAATGGAAGTACTTGACTCAGTCAGCTTCCTGAGAATAAACTTAGACAGAACTTTGAGTTGGAATTCTCATATAGAATATCTAGCAAATAAATTAAACAGCCTTACATTTTCAATGGAAATGGCCACCAGAAAAATAGCATATTATAGCTACTTTGAACTGGTTATTCGATATAGAATAATTTTTTGTGGAAACTCTGGAAATGTTACACGAATTTTAAAGTTGCAAAAAAGAATCATTCGCAACGTGCTCTGCACAGCTGAGGGCATCATGACAACCATTATTTAAAGACCTAAAAAATATTAACTGTCCCCTCTTTATACATTTTTGAGGTGGTTCTTTTCCTATGCCGCAGAGCTGATCTATTAGAAAAAAAAATCATTTTGAATACTCATATGACAAGACATAAAGAGAACTTTATGCTTACCTGTTGTTGTGACAGTGCCACGACATTTAAAAGTGCCGCTACGTCAGTACGCGAACACGGCGATAGAGGCGCTCCGCAGCTCGGCCGAGCACGGGAGCGCCACCTGGCTATGAACGGCGCCGGCCGCATTTCACGGCACGGCAGTCGAATGACAGATACGGAGTTAGTAGTATGTAACCTGCTGGTGTTTCTACTTGTGCATATCCACGCAAATTATTAGTGATTAAAGGTTATAACATTTTGGCGACGAGGTCAGATGTTTTTTTTCCTGCGTTGTGGACTTGGGTGTTCGTGTCGGGGCAGACATGGAACAGCTTACGCAAGTGCTCATTGAACAACAAACACAGCTGACGGCTGCTATTCAGGCGTTGTCGACGTCGCTTACTCATCGTCTGTCTTCCTCTTCTCCGCCTCCGTTCCCTCCTTACGACGAGGCCGCTGAAGACTGGGAGGATTATGAGAAACGTTTGCGGCAACACTTCTTGGCTTTCGGCGTTGTCGACGCTCCTATGTGTAAGTCGTTATTTCTATCTTGGATTTCCCCACGGATCTATCAGCTGCTATCTCAGTTAGCCCCTCTGCGGGAACCTGCCTCTCTGTCCTTCCAAGAAATGTGTGAATTATTGCCTACCTATTACCGAAAAAACACCCACGTCGTTGCCACCCGCGTGGCGTTCTACCGGTGTCGTAAACAGCCCCATCAATCTTACCGGGCTTGGGCGGCGGAATTACACGGTCTGAGTAGGAAATGTCAGTTTGTCACAGACACTCATCATGAGTCTTATGCTGATTCAATGGTTCGGGACGCTATTCTACGGCTTGCTCCTGATAAAGAAGTTCGGCAACGTGCCTTACAACTGCCAAACCCATCGTTGTCGGAAGTTCTCAGCATCGCTCAATCCTTTGAAGTGCCTCACGCTTCTGGTGTGCAAATAGACGCGTGGTGTGATGTGGGCGCTGTACCGACCGCTTTTGACGTGGACAATTTGCCTGTTTCACAGGGGAACAACAATGTGGCGGCGGTTCACTCGCGTCAACAACGTCGTGTGGGGCCCCCACGCTCGCAGCGAAAACAGCAGCCACAGAAGCAGGTTCGTTCCGCATTTCCTTCTTGTCCACGTTGTTTCGTACAGCATGACAGGGCCGCGTGTCCAAAACGTTGGGCCACGTGTAATTCCTGTAGGAAAAAAGGCCACATTGCTTCTGTGTGTCAGTCCCCTAAAGCTCCTGTCGACGAGGACGAGGCATCGGACATGGATGTTAACTGTGTGCTTTCTCAAACAAATAAGTTGTTTGTTACTGTTCGTGTTCTGGATAAAGACATTCGCATGCAAGTGGACACGGGCTCTGCAGTAACTCTCATTAATTCTCGCACGTATTTGGAGTTGGGCTCCCCTCCCTTGTCTCCCGTTACGCGAAATCTGTGAACTTATAATAAGCAGAAAATTCCTATCGTTGGCCAGTTTGATGCTTCCACTGCCTACAAGACTGTTGTTAGGCCCCTCACGTTTTATGTGGTGGATCATGCGGGATCGGAAAACCTGTTCGGTTATGATGCTTTCCAGTTGTTCGGGTTCTCCATTGATGATGATGTGCACCTCATATCTGAGGATATTCCGTATCAACAACTGGATGGATTGTGTTCTGAATTCTCGTCTGTGTTCTCTGCTGGTCTGGGTCGGGCCAAGGATTTTGAAGCCCACATTACTCTTAAACCTACAGCTCGCCCTAAGTTTTTCCGGGCACGCCCTATTCCGATGGCATTGCGTGCGCCTGTCAAGGCTGAGATCGACAGGTTAACAGCTTCAGGGATTCTCCTTCCTGTTACCTCCAGCGAATGGGCATCGCCCATCGTGGTGGTTTCTAAACCAAACGGGAGTCTGCGATTGTGCGGTGATTTTAAAGCCACTGTCAACGCTCAGAGCCTTATTGACACTTATCCTCTTCCCCATCCTGAGGAGTTATTTACCAAGCTCGCTGGGGGCCAGTTCTTTTTCAAACTTGACTTATCGGAGGCGTACCATCAGTTGCCATTGGATGCGTCTTCCAAGGAATTTCTCGTCATCAACACTCCTTGTGGGTTGTATCAGTACCAGCGGTTACCATTTGGCGTCGCTAGCGCGCCAGCCATTTTTCAGCGGTTTTTGGAACAGCTCACGGCTTCCGTTCCCGGCTGCATCAACTACCTGGATGACATTGTTGTCATGCGGGCCTCCACTGAGGAGCACCTTCACAATTTGCGTTCACTGTTTCGGGTCCTGCATTCAGTTGGGTTGAAGTGCAATCTGGACAAGTCACAGTTTTTCCAACCCTCCATTGTGTATCTTGGTTTCCACTTGTCCCGTGAGGGTATACGTCCTCTACGACAGCACGTTGCGGCCATTACCGCTCTACCCCGGCCGTCTATGGTCAAAGAACTTCAGGCGTTTCTCGGCAAGGTTGCTTATTATCACAAATTCATTCCATCCGCGGCGGCAGTGGCTCATCCTCTGCATCAGCTGTTACGCAAAAACGTTCCTTTCTGTTGGTCCGACGAGTGTGAGCAGGCTTTTGTCCGCCTGAAGGCTCAATTGCAGTCGGCGCCTTGTCTTGCCACATTCCGTGTGGGTCAGCACTTGGTTCTGGCGACTGACGCGTCACAGTATGGCCTAGGGGCTGTTCTCGCCCATCGGTATGAGGATGGGTCGGAACGACCCATCGCCTACGCTTCCAAGACCCTCAACGATGCCCAGCGGCGTTACTCTCAAATCGAAAAGGAGGCGCTCGCTATCATTTATGCTCTAAAAAAGTTCAGCGTTTTTTTGTATGGTTCTAAGTTTCACCTCATCACCGACCGCAAGCCGCTGGTCTCTCTGTTCAGCCCCTCGGCGTCGCTTCCGGATAAGGCAGCTCACCACCTGCAACGTTGGGCCTTATACTTGTCTCGTTTTCACTATGAGATTCACTATCGCCCCACGGCCCAGCACGCCAACGCTGATGTGTTGTCGCGTTTGCCGATGGGCCCCGACCCGGTTTTCGATCGAGATGAACTACTCTGTTTCCACATTGATGAGGAAGAACGTCGTGCGGTCGAGGGTTTTCCACTTACAGGTTCGCAGGTCGCGTCGGCTACTGCGCGGGACCCGGTCCTGCGTCAGGTGATCGGTTTTGTTCAACGGGGTTGGCCGGACAGGACCAAGGGCTGGGCATCGGATCCCCTTCACAACTACCATGCCTTGCGCCTTTGCCTGTTCGTGAGGGTGTTGTTGTTCTGGCCACGGATGGCGCATCTCCACGGGTCGTGGTGCCAGCCTCTCTTCGCAAAGCTGTTCTCAAACTATTGCATGAAGGCCATTGGGGGATTTCTCGGACTGAGTCCCTGGCCCGCAGGCACGTTTATTGGCCCGGTATTGATTTGGACATCGACCACATGGTCGCTGCGTGTGATCAGTGTGTTCAACAACTGGCTGCACCTCGTACTATGCCCTCTCCGTGGCCTGATCCTGCGCAGCCGTGGGAACGGGTGCACGCTGACTTTGCCGGCCCCTTCCTCGGCACTTATTGGCTACTGTCGATTGACGCCTTCTCGAAGTTTCCGTTTATCGTTTGACGTCCGTCGCCCACCACTGCGGCAACGACACTGGCTTTGTCCAAAATCTTTGCGCTAGAAGGTCTTCGATCCACGATTGTCACGGACAATGGCCCTCAGTTCTCTTCGCAGGCCTTCCGTGATTTTTGTACTGGACAAGGGATTCATCATGTTACAGCACCACCCTTCCATCCACAATCGAATGGGGAGGTCGAGCACCTTGTTCGCACTTTCAAAAGCCAAATGAAAAAATTCCTTAGTGATTTTTCCACAGATGACGCTCTGTTGCAATTTCTGAGTTCTTATCGCTTCACGCCTCTGGGTGATCGCAGCCCTGCTGAACTCTTGCATGGCCGCCAACCGTGCACTCTACTGCACCTGCTTCACCCTGTCAGGCCTTGTACTGTGTCCCCTAGTGCGGGAAAATACCCGGTGGGCGCCGACGTGTGGGCACGGGGGTATGGATCTCGCCCTAAATGGATTCCAGGGGTGGTCCAGGCTCTTCGCGGCCGCCGGCTTTGTGAAATACGTACAGACGACGGCATGGTTGTTCGCCATTACGACCAGATGCGCCCACGAGTGGTGGCCACGCCGGTGCCACCGCCCCTTCTTTCGTCTCCGCCAGCCCGAGAAGCCAGTCCTGTCGCTGCTGCCGATCTTCCGGGCGTGTTGCTGCCGCCGACGTCGCTACCGCTTCCAGGTACGCCGGAACCGGCCCCAGTCGCAACGCCGCCTTCTCCGGGACCCATCTTGCTGGAGCATACCGCCAGGTCCACGACACCTATGGATGCTGCTCCGGAGTTTTCACCCATCATCTCGTCCAGGAGGCACGTTCCACGCGCAAGCTTCCGTCCTGGACATTTTCGACCATACTCTCGTGTTTCTCCGCGGGATCTTCTCGGGGCCTCCCAAGAGGCCATGGATGTCTCCGCACTGTCCGTGTCTCCAAGGAAGTGAGTGTTTTTTTCAAGGGGGGAAAGTGTTGTGACAGTGCCACGACATTTAAAAGTGCCGCTACGTCAGTACGCGAACACGGCGATAGAGGCGCTCCGCAGCTCGGCCGAGCGCGGGAGCGCCACCTGGCTATGAACGGCGCCGGCCGCATGTCACGGCATGGCAGTCGAATGACAGATACGGAGTTAGTAGTATGTAACCCGCTAGTGTTTCTATTTGTGCATATCCACGCAAATTATTGGTGATTAAAGGTTATAACACCTGTCATCGCTTGAAACTTCATAACACAATAAAAGTGTGTGACATAATGAAGATGAAGATAAATATTTTAAAAAGCAAGTTACATGGTTTTCTAATTGAACGATGCTACTACTCTGCGGAAAATTTCATGAAGGACAAAGTGATACTTTCTCCTCTACCCACACTTGCCACCAATACATCCTTATTCTCCCCTCCATATATGGTGGTTGTTAGTTCTTAGTCTGTTATGTAAATGTGCAACCAATTACAAAGTACAAGAACCTAACAACAAAAACAATTACTCATCTGTGGGTAACTGATTTTTGGCACACACGTACACGTAAAGGAGATCTGATGTTTTTGAGCTACAGATAGTTTTGTAGGATGTAGGTTCTAGATGAGATTTACACATCCACACCAAGACTGAAACATGAAACTGTGTTTTGTGTGCCAAAAGCAGGAACATGATCAGAGGCTGCAAGAAGGCAGCACAGATACATTGACCAAAGTTTTCTGTGCCCCAAGTATTATAAAATTAATTTTTCTTCCTCTCTCCTTACATCAGACCTCAAAGTAGATTACTGAGGGTGTAGTCCATAAAAGACAGTAATCCACACACTTCAGAAGATTCAGGCTGTTCTAAAGAATATAACATGCCACAGCACAGACAAAGTTATCTGAAACAGAGTGGCGCAGACCGTGGAACAGTGGTTATCGGCCTACTGATCATACTTTGTGACACACAATTAATACAAGCACTGCTTAGTGACTGCTGCCTTCACTAAGTTACACGTACAGGACATGGTTGGGCCTTAAGCAGCAAAACTCACTAATCTAAAATCATACATTTCTTGGCTGTTATCGCTTACAGGCACTTCATGTTTTTGCACACTATAGCCAAGGCTAGGGGTTTTGTTATTGATCAGATTTATTAAACAGCAAGAGGAAAACAGAAGACTGAAGTGCAATGTCTGATTGTACCAATGATAGCTGCTGCTGCTGCTGAAAAGACCCACAACTTTAGCAAGGAAACATAGTACTACACAACTAACTCTATTGTTGCCCATAGTGCTACATCAAATATTTATAAATGTGCTGCTACATCAGAAGTTAACATTTGTCTGTGTTTATGCAGGCATGTATGTATTTTCAAAATTTAATGCAATGTCCGCATACATTTTTACATTTTTGAAAATGTTGATTTTTTTTTTTTTTTTCGTTTTGGTAATTAGGATCTTTTGATTTTGGTTTTCATAACTTCTCATCAACAATTTATATGGTTTTTACTTCAGTTACAGAACTATATCATCATGGACTTATGTGGAAGAATCTATCAAATCTTTGTTTGATAAAAATAAAGAAATTTATGATGAAAAGTGTTTTGATCAGTTTTCAAATTTAAAAAAGAAATTATGGCCGCTTATGATGGAAAATCCAGCCAAGCCAGAAGAAATGATGCAATTACATTGAGTCATCTAGTAGTGAAAAACAGTTTGGTGAATTAATTAAAATTGTGTATTTTTTTCTTTGAAGTGCAGCCCATAATGCGTGTGTTGAGAGGTGGTTGTTCTTAATACAACCACAGTGGACAAAGGAGAGAAATAGACTGACAGTTGAATGGTAAAATTTTATTTTTATCAACAAAAAGAACTTTTAAACAAGATTCAGTCCAGTGAAAAATACACAAGGGATATGGAATCTAAAGTAAAGTAGGTTGAAAAATTAAGCAAATACAGAATATTAACCTTTGGAGATATAAACACTGATATAAGGCTTAAGACATCAAAACAGCTTTATCAACAGCATATGTTAAGACAGCATTAATAACAATCCACCAATGCAGTCATCCTGTCTTGAAATCATCACCAATGTTGAAAAAGATCTGTATTAATTAGGTTTGTTCAATACTTACTTTCTTTCAGACAGTGAAGGTATATGGTTAAATTTAAAAATTAATAACCCTCTATCTGACTGCCTCAAAGCAAAGCATATTACGCTACTGTATGATCTAAATATTGACAACTACAGGGTGCAGTTGCAGATGATTAAATGATATGACACCCTGCTTGAAAGTGAGACTGTTGAGGATGCATTTGCAGTTTTCATAAATGTGCTACCAGACATTTTTAAGACCTGTTGCCCAAAGATTCTGAAAAGAAATACAACAGCAGCCCGAAAACAGGACTGTACATCCAAGTGGTTCACACCCAATCTGCAAAGACTTTGAATATTAGTTTGATTTACTGTCATAAATAGAAAAATTATCATGCAGACAAAGCTAGTTGCATAGATTAAAAGAGTAAATATAGATCAGAAATCAGGTTAGCAAAGTGTAATGCAAATGACAATTACTTTAAAGAACTTGGAATATTGTTAGAAGGGAAACAGGGCAACCGAGTGCACAGGAAGACTGTATTTCTATCAAACTTGACGAAAAGTTTAACAAAAAGTTAGAAGTAGAAAATATTTTAATAATCATTTTTAAGTGTTGTAGAGAAAATGTGATCCAGTTGTTCATTAGGAAAGGCAAGGCTGTCAACAGAAGAGGCAATACCTATGCAATTTGATAACATTGAAATTCATTATATTAAAATTAGAAACATAATAAATTCACTCAAAAGTATAAGCTCACACGGAATTGATGGTGTTACCAACACAGTACTAAAAGCTTGTTCTCAACAGATAAGTAGGACTGTCAGCCACATATGTAGTAGCTCACTGAAACATGGCATTTTTCTGGCTAGACAAACATGCTATTGTTAAACCTTTGCATAAAAAGGGAGGTGGGTCTGATGCTAGTAACTACTGCCCAGTCTTATTTCTGACAGCTTTATCCCCCCAACCCCCCCCCCCCCCCCACCACCACCACCACCACCACCCCCTGCAGATTCATCCGTTAGTTTAGACCTGAGGTTTTCCTGCCTGTCGTAAGAGGTGACTAAAAGAAGTATCCTTTTCAGCCTTCAGTATTATGGTCCCCTTTAGGGTTTGACCACCTCACTTTCAAAATTTTTCAGAAGTGTGCGTATTTTGGGGAAGGACACCTTACGTGTTGCATCAAATATCTGTTGTGCACGTAGACCTTCTTTACCTATTATTGTCATGGCTCTGCGACTCCACCCGTAATCCAGCAATTTGGGCGAGGACACCTTATGGGATGCATAATCTACATCTGGTGTCCGCTGTCCTCTTTCTCCCCCATGACAATACTGGATTTTTTTGCTGCCAATATCCAGCAAGGTAGCCAGTGTGTCGTGGACAGGCTGTCATGTACCCACTTGGTAGTACCTCCCTGACAACACAGGTATCGCACTAATGATGCCTGAGATGCAAAACTCCCCACATATGCCAAGGAGTAGATGCCCATCTACATGGGGCATCAGGACTCCTGCCTTTGCTGAGGCTGGGTGGTGCCCATGGGGAGAGACCCTGGTCGAAGTGGGTCACACCAGGGCAGATGACCTGCAGTCAAGTGGATCAAGTCATCTTTAGGTGGTGACCATATGGCCCCAGCAGTCTCTAACAAGGGAAATGTAGACTTCAGTGCCAAGAGATATGACCCCAAATCGTTCCTTTCCCTAGCTATGCCATGGGAAGAATGTAGGGCTACAGAAACAAGAGAGGCATATTTTTCTTGGTACTTAGTTTGCAGCAGGACTCCTTTCTGGGTAGAAAGTCTCTATTTTTCACAGAAAACCTAAAGGATAAGTTTGGAAGTGGTGGCACTGTATCAAATTCAAAGTGGATCAGTCCTAATTGAGACAGCATCCTCAGCCCAGTCATGGGCATTGCTCGCCTGTGACACGCTGGCTGATATTCACATTTTGATCACTCTCCATAAAAGCCTAAATATGGTCCAGGAGATTATTTTTCATCGAGATCTCCTGTTGTTGTCTGACGACGAGCTCCATGCCAATTTACGAGGGTGAGTCAAATGAAATCCTTAAATATTATTTTAAAATATTATTTATTGTGCAGAAGTGGTACAAAGCTGTATCACTTTTCAACATAATCTCCCCCACACTCAGTGCAAGTCCTCCAGCGCTTACAAAGTGCATAAATGCCTTTAGAAAAAAATTCTTTCGGCAGTCCGTGCAACCACTCGTGCACCACGTGGCGTACCTCATCATCAGAACGGAACTTCTTTCCTCCCATTGCATCTACGAGTGGTCCAGACATATGGAAATCACTTGGGGCAAGGTCTGGTGAGTATGGTGGATGAGAAAGACACTCAATATGGTCTGTGATTGTTGCAATTGTTGTACGGGCAGTGTGGGGCCCTGCATTGTCATGTTGCAAAAGGACACCTGCTGACAGCAATCCATGTCGCTTTGATTAATTGCAGGCCGCATATGATTTTTTAGGAGATCTGTGTATGATGCCCTGGTGACAGTGGTCCCTCTAGGCATGTAATGCTCCAGAATGACGCGCTTTTCATCCCAAAAGAGTGTCAGCATAACCTTCCCTGCTGATGGTTCTGTTCGAAACTTCTTTGGGTTTGCTGATGAGGAATGGCGCCATTCCTTGCTCACTCTCTTCATTTCCCATTGGTGGAAGTGAACTCAGGTTTCGTCCCCAGTAACGATTCTTGCAAGAAAGCTGTCACCTTCTTGTTCAAAGCACCGAAGAAGTTCTTCACAAGCATCAACACGTCGTTCTCTCATTTCAAGAGTCAGCTGCCGTGGCACCCATCTTGCGGACACTTTGTGAAACTGGAGCACATCATGCACAATGTGGTGTGCTGACCCATGACTAACCTGTAAACATGCTGCAATGTCATTCAGTGTCACTCAACTGTTTTCCTTCACTATGGCTTCAACTTCTGCAATGTTTTGTGGAGTCACAACTCGTTGTGCCTGACCTGGACGAGGAGCATCTTCCACTGAAGTCACACCATTTGCAAACTTCCTACTCCATTCGTAGACTTGCTGCTGTGACAAACATGCATCGCCGTACCGAACCTTCATTCGTTGATGAATTTCAATAGGTTTCACACCTTCACTACGCTAAAACCAAATAACAGAACGCTGTTCTTCCATGGTGCAAGTCACAAGTGGGGCAGCCATCTTTATACTGATACTGCGACGGTATGTGTGCATCTGCACTATGCTACCACCTACAGGACATTGTGCATGCTGTTTGTAGCACGCTTACTAACTTACAGGATAACAGTGCGAAATTTCGATTTGTTATTACAAATTTAAGGTTTTCATTTGACTCACCCTCGTTGAACGATGGGGTGTTCACTTTGTCTGGCACATATATAGGGGACCTAAAGATAATAGCATTGCTACTGGTTTCTTCATCTTCGCTTTTGAGGATGATTTGTTACCTGAAAAGGTCAAGTTGACGGTACACCAATGTGACATAAAACCTTACATCTCTCCCCCTATGCAGCGCTTCAAATTCCGGAAATTCAGGCACATGTCTTACTGGTGCAATTCCAGCGCCACATGTAGAGACTGTGGACATCCATTGAACCCAAATACTCCATGTGCCTCTCCTCCCACCTGTGTCAACTGTGGAGAACACCACTCACCCTGGTCACTGGAGTGCATGGTACTGCAAAAAGAGAGGAAAATTATGGATTACTAGTCCCTGGACTGGCTGACTTACCGAGAGGCTAAACAGAAATATGAAAGGTTGAGCTCCATTAGCCTGACATCTTCCTATGCTGCAGCTACAATGGTATCACCCTTGCTGGCAATGGTAGTCCCCTCATCTCTGCCTCATACAGAGTTCCCTCAGGGCCACACATCTACTGGAACCCCCACTTGGTGTTTGGATGCAGTTGTTCTTTTATTGCTCCCAAAGCTTCTACGTTAGGAGCACTGCCCCCCAAATGCCTGGGACATTGGTCCCCTCCCTCCAGGCAGAGAAGCACAGCCTCCTTCGCTCCTCTTGCATAGAAGGGGTCCCTTGGGACTCTGTCTTCCAAGATCTCCCCCCGTGGAAAAGTAGACGCCAGCCAGTGGCTGAAGGACCCACAAGATGCCGATTGAAGGGCTTCACGGTCTTCCTCTGTCCTGAAGCTACTTCAGAGATGCCCTCCCAGCAAGCCCCTTAAGAGTAGCGAGAGGGCAATTAGACAAAGAAGGAGACTGTTAAGAAACGAGACACTCTGGTGGCCCACAACCCACTTATCTGAGTTAGGACAACTCTTTAAGCATTACACCTGCTTTTTGCAGTGCCCTTCCGGAAACCTGGTTTCCAGATATGCGGACCCCTGCCCTTCGTGGCAATCAGGGGTATTACAAAAATCTTAATGACTGTTACAGAATGTCTGGTGGAATACACACACACACATATTATATATATATATATATATATATATATCCATACCCCGCAAGCCGCCTGACGTGTGTGGCGGAGGGTAGGGTACCTCTATCGGTTCTCCCTTCTATTCCAGTCTCGTATTGTTCGTGGAAAGAAGGATTGTCGGTATGCTTCTGTGTGGGCTCTAATCTCTCTGATTTTATCCTCACGGTCTCTTCGCGAGATATTCGTAGGAGGAAGGAATATACTGCTGGACTCTTCGGTGAAGGTATGTTCTCTAAACTTTAACAAAAGCCCGTACCAAGCTACTGAGCGTCTCTCCTGCAGAGTCTTCCACTGGTGTTTATCTATCATCTCCGTAATGCTTTCCCGATTACTAAATGATCCTGTAACGAAGCGCGCTGCTCTCCGTTGGATCTTCTCTATCTCTTCTATCAACCCTATCTGGTACGGAACCCACACTGCTGAGCAGTATTCAAGCAATGGGCGAACAAGCGTACTGTAATCTACTTCCTTTGTATATAGCGAACCTGTGCCCCCTCAAACACATTTAGAAACTGTGGCTGTCAGCATGTGTGCAACACCAGAAATTACCATCTGTAACATCTACCTGCCTCCAGATGGTGAAGTACCACAACATGTCTTGGCTGCACTAATTTCTGAAGTCCCTCCACATAGGCTGATTTTAGCGTCCATAGCCCTTTGTAGGGTGGAACCAAGGTTACTGGCCACGGTAAAGATGTTGAGAATCAACTAACTCAGCTCGACCTTTGCTTCCGAAATACAGGTTCCCCACTCATTTCACTGTGGCACGTGGTACATACTCGGCAATTTCTCTATCAGTTTGCAGTCCTGTCCTTCTACCATCTATCCACTGTGAAGCTCATGACAACTAGTGTGGTAGTGACCACTTTCCACTCTTCCTGTCCCTCCCCTGGCGTCACTCACCTGGACACTTAACCAGATGGGCTCTTACCAAGACTGACTTGGATGCTTTCGCCTCTGCTACCACAGTTGGATCTCCATTGCTTGGTAACATCGATGTGATGATCCAGGATGTTACTACAACCATTGTTTCTGCAGCTGAATCAGCAATCCCTTGTTCCTTTCTTCCTCAGGTTGCCCCCAGCAGAAGACAGTGCCGGAAATTGCTGCGGCCATTAGGGATCGTAGGCGAGCCCTACAATGTCATAAGTGGCACCCATTGTCTTCAAACAGCTCCATGGCTGGGTCTGTCGCTAATCGAAAGATGACAGCACGAGTGCTGGGAATGGTACATCTTCACTAATGGAACACGAACCTCTCCTTCCCAGGCTTGAACTAATCTCAGTCGCCTTAACGGATACAGATCTCTGCAGATACACCTTGGATTTCCGCACATGGAGCTGTATATACCGACACAGAGACAATTATGCTCGAATCTCTTTGTCTAAGAATTACTAGTCCATCTTTCATACCCTAAAACAGTGGGTGAAAAGACAACACCTCTCTTTTAGTACATGCCATCCTGAGCCATATAATACTCCATTCACTGAGTGGGAATTTCTGACTGCCCTTGCAGATTGTCATGACACAACCCTTGGGCCAAATCGCATCCATCACCAAATGATTAAACATCCGTCAGTGGATTACCAGCACCACCCCCTTGCTGTCTTCAACCTTATCTGGAGTGATGGTGATGGCCGTTGCAGTAGCGAGAAAGTATCACCGTTCCAGTGCTAAAACCTGGTAAGAGCCCGCTGGATATGGAAAGCTATCATCCAATTAGCCTCACCAACTTTCTGTTCAAGCTGCTCAAACGTATGGTGGCCCAGCGGTTGTGTTGTCTCCTCGAGCCTCGGGGCCATGTGGCTCCATCCCAGGGTGGTTTTCGCCAGGGTCGCTACACCACTGACAACTTGGTATACCTGTAATCTGCCATCCAAACGGCCTTTCGCCGCAATAATCATCACCTTATTGCCGTCTTTATTGACCTGATGAAACCCTAAGACACCACTTAGTGATACCACATCCTTGCTACATTGCACAAGTGTGGTCTCTGGTTCAAGTCTGTGCTTTACACGGGTCTCCCATATCTAAGAGAGTGGGATCCTAAAGAGCTCTTTACTGAAGGTTCCACTCTTTTTAGTGGCCATTAATTGTCTTGCAGCAGCTGTGGGGTCCTCAGTCTCACACTTCTTATATGCTGACAACTCTTGTATTTCCTTTTCCTCATATTATCGGTATGACTGAATGTCGACTGCAGGGAGCCATATGAAAGGTGCAGTCATGGGCGACTTTTGTCATGCACTTCTGTCACTGTCGTACAGTTCACCCACACCCACAGCTTTATTCTGATGACCATCTCCTTGATGTTGTGGACTCTTATCGCTTTTCAGGACTGGTTTTTGATGCCCGCTTAACTTGGCTTCTCCATCTTCGTCAGCTTAAGCAAAAGTGCTGGCAGCACCTTAACATTCAATGCCTGAGTCACAGTGACTGGGGTGCAGATCGCCCTACACTGTTGCATCTGTACAAGGCCCTTGTACAGTCGTGCCTTGTCTTTGGGAACCTGGCATATGGTTCAGCGTTGCCCTCAACATTGCGGATGCTGGACCCTATACACCACTGTGGAGTTCGACTAGCGATGTGAGCTTTCCCAACAAGACCTGTGAACAGCCTACTCATGGAAGCTGGGGTTCCTTCATTGTGGGTCAGGTGACAACTGCTTGTGAATTGTACTGCCCACATTCACAGCTTGCCTAAACAGCCAAATTTCCGTCTCCTTTTCCCTAACACGGCGATTCATCTGCCGCAAAGGCGGCCCAGATCAGGGATTACAATTGCAATCTGTGACCAATCCCCTCTCACTGAATTCGAGCCTTTTCCTATACCACTTCTCCTCTGGGTCCACTCACATACACCTCCGTGTTGTATATCTCGACCACGGCTTCATCTGGACCCCTGACAAGTCCCAGAAGACTCAGTTCACCCTGCGGCCTCCCGCCACATGTTTCTCTCTATTCTTGACGTGTCCCAGAGTTCAGACGTAGTTAACACTATTGGCTCGATGGTTGTTGGTCATGTTGGGTCTGCTTATGCTCATGCAGAACCCAATGAACAGTGTTACAGTGCTCCTCGCCAGATGGCTGCAGTGTTTCCAGTGCAGACCTGGTAGTCATCTCTCACGCTCTTGAGCATATCAGTTCCTGCATTGGGGAGTCCCTCCTCACTTGTAGCATGCCTTGTGTGCCCTACATGGTCTCTTCCTGATTTTTCCCAACAAGTTATGTATGCTAAAGGAGATAACGAAAGTATGGGGTCCTCCATGCGAGCCCCTCGTAAGGACTCCATTGTTCTTTCCTGGCTCCTCATTGATCATACTTCGCTGACTCACAGTCACCCGCTATGATGTGAAGACCCACCTCGGTGTCGTTGTGGCTCACATTCGACAGTGGTCCACATCTCGTTGAACTCCCCAAATTTAGTCACCTGAGGTGGACTCTTAACCTTCCTGATGCGCAACCTACGCTGTTAGGTGACAGTGTCTCAATGGCTGATTTAGTCTTAAGTTTTATTTGAGAGGGTGGTTTTTATCACCCAATCTCGGGGAGGGCATCCGGACTTCTCTCCCCTTCACCCTACCTGCATTTTAACAGCTCATGCTTTTTTACACTTGTAATCAGCCAGCCGAGGCTGTGTGTTATATTGTTTTAACATCTTCTACTGCATTTTTCCTTGTAGTTAATGTTTTCAGTTCTGGCTTGCTACTTTCGCATTTTCCTTCAGTGTGGTTGCACACTTAGTTTTACACATTTTGTTCCTTCCCTGTGTGAGTTAACGAGCATTTCGCTCTCATTTAAGTACCAGTATATGGCCGAAAGAGACTGCCTTCAGGAATTGTGAAACGAACCCTGTCACCCAGGACCGTGTGCCACAAAGAGTGCAGATTTGCCACAAAATGGCGTAATTCACAGGCGTCTATTGTGCTGAATGAGGCCTAAGCGCTGTAGTGTATGAGTGAGACAGACGAGAACCTACAACATAGGGAAACCCCATAGAAGCTGTTTGTGGCCAGGAAGATGCAGCAGTGTTAAATATGGCGGACCTAAGATTGGCCATAAAGAAAAACATTTATGAAAACTATTTCATTCTTTAGTAATTCAGGGAATGAAGCCATACTAATTTTAACCTACCATCATTCATAAATTTGATCCCAATAAAAGTTGAATATTGATCATATCTACGATAGTTTAGGATTTACTGTTAAAGTGAAATTAGCAGGTTTTGTAACAAAGACCTGAATGCTAAAATCTGAATGCGTTGGTCGATCTTAACGATTGACATTTCATATTGAAGCGCATCAATAAAATGACAAATGTAAATATCAACTCTGAAACTTTATTTGTTTAAAAGATATGGTAAATTTAAATGATCAGTATTTCCAGTTAAGCATCAGATCATCATTTCCTCCAAAAAGAAAAAAAATTGAACGATGACAGCATGACACCTTATTGAATCATTGGGCATAGAATATTTGTTGTAAAGTTTCATAATAGTTACTTTTGTTCTTTATTTGTTTATCAGAAAGCACATTGGTGGAAGGCTACCGGCCGTGACATTAAAAGTTGAGAAGGAAATTGTATTGGTTTTATATAAAAGAATTTAATGTTTATTATTTAATGGCTATTATTGTTACTTTATTTAGAACATGAAAGTGGTCAAGCTTTGATTATTAAATGTGTCAAAATGTAATATAATATAGAATAAGCTGTACCCAATCAGATGGAAGGCTTCAGGAAAGGGAACTGCACTAGTCAGTTGAGTGAGGATGTTCGGCACGGGAAACGCGGCCGGGGACAGACAGAGGGACAGTGCTGGTGGAGACGCGAAAGTGGACAGTCGGTCTTTAGGTAGCTAGAAAGTGAAACAACTTAGAAAATTTCGCGTTATGTGGTATTGCGGGACTTAGTCTCTGCGCAGTGAGCAGCCGTGTGCCTCGTGTGAGCTCTAACTTTTCGCATTGTTATCCAGATGGAGTATTGGACTTGTAATTCGCGATGAGATTGTGAATAATCGAACTGTGTCAAATGGATATACCCTCAAGTGCAATGGTAATTCTAAATACGACCACTTTCACTATTAGTTTACTTTCCGAATAAACATTATTCTAACCAAATCGCAATTGTGTGGCCTCCATCATGCATGGGTCGTTAATTTAGTTCCCCATATTATAATTACTGTTGTTATATATTAACGTTGTATGTTTCATACAATTTCGCATGTGAGCCCGAACATCTTTGCGATGTTAGCTTGCACCTGATTTCAGGCGACAGGATTCTTTTGGGTATGGTTTTAATCCAGGGCCTGTGTGACTACAGAAAAAGCAAACGATGGCTATGCATTTTAGTGCCTTTACCATACTGACCAACCAACTGACAGTTTTATCCAAAATTCTTCAAAATTTCATCTATTCAAGAGTAGCTTCGTATATTTGTAAAAATGTAGGGTTTTCAGAATTGCTCTTCAACAGAAAATGCTATATGTGTTTTTACTGAACAGATATTAACCTGTTGAGACATACTGTGATCTCTCAAAACCTTTTGATTGTGTGAATCACGAAATTCTTCTAGAAATGTTAAGAATTGTAGTATGAGTGAAACAGTGCACAAATGAGTTAATTCATATTTAACTGGAAGAATGCAGAAGGTTGAAACTGACAGTACAGATAGTCTGAAAAAAAAAAAAAATCAACAGAGTCCTCTAACTGGGGGGGAGATATATATCATCTCAAGAATGGTGTCCCACAGGGTTCAGTCTTGGGTCCCTTATTGTTTTTAATACATATCAATGACCTGCCACTATATGTTCATGAAGATACAAAGCTAGTTATTTTTGCTGATAATACAAGTATAGTATTCACACTTAACAAACATGAATTAACTCAGAAAATTGTAAATAATATTTCTCAGAAAATTATTAAGTGGTTCTCTGCAAATGTACTCACTAAATTTTGAGACAACACAATATATATCTACATCTACATTTATACTCCGCAAAGCCACCCAACGGTGTGTGGCGGAGGGCACTTTACGTGCCACTGTCATTACCTCCCTTTCCTGTTCCAGTCGCGAATGGTTCGCCAGAAGAACGACTGTCTGAAAGCCTCCGTGCGCGCTCTAATCTCTCTAATTTTACATTTGTGATCTCCTCGGGAGGTATAAGTAGGGGGAAACAATATATTCGATACCTCATCCAGAAACGCACCCTCTCGAATCCTGGCGAGCAAGCTACACCGCGATGCAGAGCGCCTCTCTTGCAGAGTCTGCCACTTGAGTTTGCTAAACATCTCCATAACGCTATAACGCTTACCAAATAACCCTGTACAGTAAATGGCACAACACCATTGATAAATATAGTCTTTGAAGCGAGGTCTGACGCTAAGACAGAATATTCAAAATTTCTGGGTGTGTCCATTGATGAGAGATTGAATTGGAAGAGGCACATCAATGATCTGCTGACATATTTGGATTCAGCTACTTATGCTATTAGGATTATTGCAAATTTTGGTGATAAACATATCAGTAAATTAGCTTACTATATCTGTTTCCTTTCACTGCTTTCATACAGCATCATTGTATAACAGCTCATAATCAGAATAATAGCTTAAGCCACCCAAGGTCACCTTGCAGATATTTATTTAACGAATTAGGGATATTCACAATGCCCCCAGAATACATATATTCATTTATGAAATTTGTTATTGATAACCCATCCCAATTCAAAAAGAAGAGCAAAGTGTATAGCTACAACACTAGAAAAAAAAAGGATGATCTTGACTATTCTGAGTTAAATCTGACTTTGGCACAGAAAGGGGGGTAAATAATGCTACCACAAAAATTTTTGGTCATCTGCCAAATAGCATTAAAAGTATGACGGTCAACCAGCATTTAAAAACAAACTAAATGAATTTCTACATGACAATGCCTTCTATTCAATTGATGAATTATTAGATATGAAGTAGGGAAAAACATTAAATTGTGTAAAAAAAAACTTGCACTGCACATCATTATGAAATGTGGTATCCATTTTCTGTACTACAGGTATTAATGTAATGTAATATAATACAATGTAAATTAAGAAATCCCGCAACAAATGTAAAGTCGCTTGGAATGTTGTAAAGACTGACCTGGGGAGAAACAAGAATTATAAAAGCAATGACTGTAATGTTAGTATCACACGAGATGAATTGAATGCCTATTTTGTTAATGCTTATGATATAAGGTCCTCTTTTGCAACTGAGTCATATAATAAATATTAACAGTACCTAACGGATGCTAACCATTTCCTACAACATTCTGAACATATTTGCTCTACATGTGAGTGGAAAGAGGTTCATTTATGTGATATCATGAAATCAGTTGCAAAATTAAGCAGCTCAAAAGCAGAGGACAATCATAGTTTATCTAATTGTGCAATTAAAAAATTAAAAAATAGATAGACATAATAGCATACCCACTCTGTTTACTTATAAATTGGATATTTACTAGTGGTAGTTTCCCAGCATGTTTAAAAGTGACAGTGGGCACACTATAACACTACTGGCGGCATGTGCTACCTGTTTCCTAATAACTGAACTTCTAGTCCTGTCACAGGAAAGACAAGTATAACGCTACCGCAGAATGTATAATGCCAAATATGCCCTTAAAATGCAATAAGCGATACCCTCTGGGAGGAATTTTGCTGTTTGACTGTGATTTAACCTAATGGATAGAGGGAATCAAACCTGAATTTCGTAAGGGTGGCAGTTATCAGAAAGCAGAAAGATTATAATTTAGAAAATAATGAAAGTGGTGAAAGTTTACGTAAATGAAAAAAAAAAAAAAAAAAAAAATACAGCCACCAGCGTAGTTAGGCATAATAATGTGCAAACATTATTCTCAATGGATTTGTATATACTCTTGTAAAAGTAACTTTCATAAATTCTTTCTTAGTAAAGTGCAATGAACACCTACTACAACCAGACGAACTACACAGTGGTTAGCGATAATTATCAGCAGCATAGGTTAGTTGTTAAAACAGTTGCGCAATAGTGGTGGCAAGCATGTGGCGGCTATCTGTTCTCCTCTGGCGGTGTAATGCTCTACTTCATTTCTTCTTGGCGACGAGTTAATCATTTTTAGAGCAATTCCAAATGCGAGAGCACCATTTTACAGCCGGAACCACATCCAAGGCTATTCCACCATAGATTTGGTTTCAGAACACCTCGCTTGACACCCGCAGTGTTCACTATGTGACTGCTAGCCACTGACTGCCAACCATGGTCTCTCTCTCTTGCCACATTTTCTTGCACGCCAAGCCCCTTCCATAGTGGAGGAGGTTCTCTATGCCTTTTACGTTACATCACATAATTTCCCTAAGTATGAACAATTTATTTACCTACAATTTTGTTTTAAAAAACAGACATATTTAATAAAATTCCATTATTTAAACACACTATTAAATTAAACAAATTATACATCATTAAGAGCCATTTCCTTCCAACAATTCAAAGAACTCAACTCGTAAAGAATAAATACTCCATAGTTACATACAATTAATTACACTGTACCAATTACTCACAATTAATAATGGTATTACAACACCACTATAGAAAAAAGAAATCTATCATGCCCAAGTAATTATCAACTAATTTCTCAAATACCCATTCTATCAGAAGTAGCAGAGCACTGCATGCAACTCAAAACCCATAAGCATCTACACAGTGACAATTATTGAACTATATGAAATAGAATCGTCATAAGTTCTGAATGGCTTGCGTTAGGATGCTCAAACTGCACAGTGTCCACAGGGCATGATTGGAATTGGTATGTGCATTATGGTTTGGTTTAGTGACTAAACCCACTTTCATTTAGATGGGTTTGTCAATAAGCAAAATTGGCGCATTTGGGGAACTGAGAATCCGCATTTCACCATTGAGAGTCTCTTCACCCTCAATGGGTGATTGTGTGGTGGGCAACGTTCAGTCACGGAATAATCGGTGCGATATTCCTTGATAGCGTGGTGACTACTGAACAGTACATGAATGTTTTGGAAGATGATTTCATACCCATTATCCAAACTGATCCTGATTTCGAAAAAATGCTTATCATGCAATGCCCCACTTGCAGACCTGAGTAAAGCTTTTGATTCTGCCAGCCACAGAATTCTGTTAAAAAAACTATACTCTTACTGTTTTAATGACCAAATACTATCTCATATTACATCTTATCTGAGTGCGAGAAGACAAATTTTATGTTAAAAAAAAAATCAGTTACTCTGGGTGTAACACGAAATGCACAACAAGTTTGTGCTAGGAGCCTTGCTTTTCATAATTTATAGATATGATTTGTCCAATAAGATACCATATAAGTCCACACTACACGCATATGTCGCCATCCTTCTTACAGTTGATAGTGCCTTTGATACACTCAAGCAGAAAAGTACAGAACAAATCATAATTTCCAGTATACGGTTCAGAGCAAATGAATTACAAATTAACCATTCTAAAACTGTAAATGTTCTTTTTAGTCTATGTAACGACAACAACTGCAGTACCTCATTTAAGCTTCTTGGCATTCATCTTGATCCAAAATTAACTTGGCAAACTTACAATAACTATCTATGCAAAATTTAACCTGAGTCACTTATCTGCTAATTAAACTTAGCAGTTTGGTGGTTTTTTTTTTTTTTTTTCACAGCCACCTCACATATGCAGTGCTATTATGGGGGCAACTACTCTGGAGCAAAAATAATTTTTATTTGTCAGAAAAAGACCATTAGGTGCATTGCTTGAGTAAGAAAACATGTGTCATGCATAGAATACTTTAAAGAGCGCAAAATACTGTCAGGTGCATCACTGTTCAGCTGCTTCGTCCACATTAAGGAAAACCAAGACCGCCATGAACTATGAGAGTCTGTACATAACCATGACACACATGGACATTTGGGTTACTGCACTTAAGGAAACCCAAAACATTTACACGTAGAAAGGGATATGATTATTTAAAATGTTACCACTTACAGCACACAGTATTGCTGAATGTCTTCAGAAATATTATAAAAACGTGGCTTGAACAAAACGCCTTCTATATAATAGAAGAATTTAAAATATGTAATAAAATGATCTGATCTACTCAAGCTGCTGTATGATATGACCACTATATTACTTGCGCTATTACGAAAATTGTATTGTATCATGCTGTTGCATTTTGTTTTCATAATGCATTTATATTTAATGATTAATATGTATCAAGTATATCTCATTTATATTTGTTAAAATGTTTTTCTCAGCATGTTTATTGTGTTATGTATACTGTTCCTCCTTTTGTCTTTCTGCATGACACATTTATATTTAATTATTACAAAATGTGTGCAGTAAAAACCATATATATTCCTGGAACATGTTAAAATGTATGACTTATTATATAGCTATGTAAAATGTGAACATCAATTCCATGGAAAATGCTTGAAGATGGATCAAATCAAATCATCGTTGTACTGTGGTTGGAATTGTGTTAGGCATTATCAACACAAATTTCACCACCAGTTGTAATTAATTATCAATCCACGACTTTTTTATCATTAGCATTTTAGAATATTCACAGAGGGCACAAATTCAAAAGTTTAATTATGAGTTAAGCAAAAGAACACACACTACACTGCAACCACTATATCCAAGGTTTTAGTGACTTCCACAATACAAAATCAAATTAGGCCTACATACACAAAATATAAAATTTCATAGCGAATCTTGGTTTCATGTGGATATTTCACTGGTGTACTATGTTTATGTTGCCATAGAACTCATTTTCACAGATTCAGTGAATTCCACATTACAACATTAACAAACACTAAGTATTAAATGTCAATGTGAATCATGGATTTGTGGGGATAAAAGGAGGCATGGTCATTTGGTTGATTTGGGGGAAGGGACCGAACTTCGCGGTCATTGCTCCCATTGAGCCAGAATTTGCCTGAAGTGATTTAGGGAAATCACTGAAAACATAAATCAGGATGCCAAGATGCGGATTTGACACGTTGTCCTCCCGAGCGCTAATCCAATTTCGTAACCACTGCACCACCTCGCTCGGTAAAGGGAGGCAAACACAAAGTTTCACGGTTTGCCTAACTGGAACTCCCAACCGTTTCGTGGTGAATATTTCTTTTGTTTATTCAGTCATTTCATGACACACAAATCTTTTGTAAACGTCAGAAGTTAATTTCCAGTCGATTCGCGCCGAACGTATTCATTGGTTGATGGTAACTTCATTCTCATTGGTTGACTGCACTGTCAATACTTATCTTTTGAATGGAATGTATTTTTGGTCAAGGAAATAAGCGTATGTCTGATTCGTTCACAGCAAGCGAGTGTGCTTCACTCTTTGTTTTCGATTCAACAGTGCTGCTGCTCATCTGGAACTGCGCTACTGCTAAAGACGCAGGTTCGAATCCTGCCTCGGACATGGATGTGTGTGATGTCCTTAGGTTAGTTAGGTTTAAGTAGTCTAGGGGACTGATGACCTCGAGATGTTAAGTCCCATAGTGCTTAGAGCCATTTGAACCACTTTGCTGTTGCTCACCTCAAGACGGGCGTCACTGGCTTCTCTTGTCTGATAAATTATAGCTGTGACCTTCTCCACCATACTTTGCCATCGAGTGTTTGAAAGCTTGTACACCGCTAAAGCTGGTACGCTGTTCATAAATTTCCCACCTCTGAGTGGATGCACTGAAAAAAAATTTACATTCTTTGAATTACACCAAAACATGACTGCTTTTGTTGTAGATTCTGCTGCATATGATAACACAAGATGGATATAAGATGCTCTTGCATTGCACTTCAGAATTCTAGCTTGAACACCGCTTCGATAACCTTTCATATTTGTGCAATTATCGTAACGTTGCCCTGTGCAATCACGAGTAGCGAGTCCTAGTTGATCTAGTTTCGGGAAAATGATTTCAGTCAAACTTTCTGCTGTTATTGCAGTGACGTTCAGAAAGTTGAGGAAGTGTTCTTCTACAGTCACTGCGTCTTCTGATAAATTTACAAACGTAACAATCAATGTCATTTGTTCATTGTGACTTTTATCAGAAGTACAATCAAATGGTTCAAATGGCTCTGAGCACTATGGGACTCAACTGCTGAGGTCATTAGTCCCCTAGAACTTAGAACTAGTTAAACCTAACTAACCTAAGGACATCACACACATCCATGCCCGAGGCAGGATTCGAACCTGCGACCGTAGCGGTCTCGCGGCTCCAGACTGCAGCGCCAGAACCGCGCGGCCACTTCGGCCGGCAGAAGTACAATCAAGCATGGCAGAAAAGTATTTACTTTCTCTAACAAAATTAACAGTGCTGTTTTTTACTTTGTTGGCAGGCAAATTTACGAGTTCATTATGAATGTTTTCCCCAATATAATTGTGAATTTCTGGGGTTTTACCTTTCTAAAATGTTCATACAAAACCGGGTCAAATTCTGCCATCAAATATACCAAGAAATTTACCATTGTGTGCTTGATAGAGCTTGTCGCCGGTTCCAGTTAAGGCCATATTACGTTGAGCTAGGTACCTGATGATGAGTATAATTCATTTTAGAACCTGACACCAATATTCCTTCTCTTTTTTCTAGTATTTCAAGGTCAGTTTGATCAATACCACTTTTTGTTTCAAACGTATCTCACATTCTATACCTTTTTTAACTGTTTATGTGGTTTAACTGTAGTGTTGGCAGAAGAGCGAACACCGTGTTACTAGAGGAGGCCGAAATGCACGCTGGCGTGAGGAAGGAAGAACTATACTGACGTGAGGTCTGGAACATGACAAGGAATTAGAATTCAGAAAGCGGACGTAATTAGTTTGATACTTAACTGTAATCCATTAATGATGAACGTCGCTCTTGACTGTACATGAGTCACAATATTATCTGTTCAGTAGAATATGGCGCCTTGCTAGGTCTTAGCAAATGACGTAGCTGAAGGCTATGCTAAACTGTCGTCTCTGTAAATGAGAGCGTATGTAGACAGTGAACCATCGCTAGCAAAGTCCGCTGTACAACTGGAGCGAGTGCTAGGGAGTCTAACTAGACTAGACCTGCCGTGTGGCGGCGCTCGGTCTGCACTCACTGATAGTGGCGACACGCCGGTCCGACGTATACCAACCGACCGCGGCCGATTTAAAGGCTACCACCTAGCAAGTGTTGTGTCTGGCGGTGACACCACATTAACTATTGATCAAGCTCTTGAAGCCAAAAAGTTTACACTAAAAGCAAAAATAAATAAATAAATCGGTAGCTTTCGAATACACAAGCCATTTACGATCCCTTTTTTCTCCGTTTGGTAAAGTTCTTACTTAAAAAAAAAAAAGTTGAAAATTTTCTTCTGTTCTCATTTAAGGGATATAAAAATTTATAATTTTAGTAGGACCTTTCAGTGCAGTTTCATTTATCACTGAGGATGTTAAAGGGTTAGGCCAAGTGGCTGGGTCCGCATTTGTGATTACTTCACAACTGCTACTACTAGTCCTACCTGAATGTGAGATAGCAGGAGGTCCCCATTCCAATGTTTCATGTTCACTTTTATCTAAAGCACCACATGATGAGAGACTACTGTTCATGCCATCATCCTTTAAGCACACTTTGCTGTCACTGTCTGAAGTTGTTGGTTGAAGAAATTTTTCGAAAGCTCCTTTTTGTGTATTCAAAAACTGTTCATGTTGTTTTTTCTTGACCTTTTGAGCACCTGAATTGTATTTTCTAAATCTGTCCCTTTCACGAAATATTTCCGTGTTAACAAAATATGGTTCAAATGGCTCTGAGCACTATGGAACTTAAAATCTGGGGTCATCAGTCCCCTAAACTTGTAACTACCTAAACCTAACTAACCTAAGGACATCACACACATCCATGTCCGAAGCAGGATTCGAACCTGCGACCGTAGCAGCCTCATGGTTCCGGGCTGAAGCGCCTAGAACCGCTTGGTCACCGCGGCCGGCCGTGTTAGCACATTGACCTTCACAGGACAGGCAAAAACACCATATCCTCATGCAGAGTGCACACACGACAAGCAAAACGGCGTGAACTGGAAAAGTAAGGTACGTTTTAACAGACAATGAACAAATCATTCTGTGGAAACACCCGCTGATGGAAGGAAGAATGTCATGCGTGATTGCAAGCCGCAGCAATGAGTAGAAAGAGCGCGGAGAGGCGCTGAGAAATAATGAATCACATGCCTCTTAATTTATGCATGAGCAATAGCCTTATGTTGACAATAGACATTACTATAACGCATTAGTATCATAGCCCCTGGCTGCCTCAACTCCGATGCAGGCATAATTTTCTGAAATGTACTGCAGTGGTCATAATCATGTCACAATGGGTATATGATTACATTACATTAAAAGTAGTTCATAAACACCTTAGTTTATTTTTTCACTTTATCTGTAATAACAAAATTGCGGGTGACAGTTTCCAAACCACCCTCTAATGTTTTGGGCGGAGCCCCTAGAAGTTCGGACGCCCTAGAAGCTTAGGGCCCTGTGCAGTTTGTACCGGTTGCACATGCCTAAGGTCAGCCCTGGTAAGGATGGTTAATATCTCATATTAAAGATATTTTAAATCTGTCTCTTTAACTACAGGAAAATACGTATTTTGTCACCAAACATGTTTCCTTTTATTGAAATAAAACATAATCAGTAATATGCAATGATTGTATTTACAATGCGACTTGCTTTCTAAATCAAAAAACAGTTTGTCACAAAATACGTTGATTTTATTTACGATATTTTATGTCCAGTTCTCGCTCACCTCAGGAAATGCCGTCTGCTTGCACATTTTCGAGGTATTTCTTCGTTTGGCACCACACATTGCTTTGCGAAACTGTGCATTTCTTGATGTTAACAACACATAGCAGCACCACAAGACAATGTGGGAGTATACTGGAATCAACAGCGGCGTTTTCAGACGGAGTTTTCGAAATTCCGCCATGGCAGGCACAAAAAAAATGCCCAAAATGATACAATTTCGGCAACGTTTCCCCAAATATCTTAAACCTACTACTTCGTTTAAACTATTATGTTATCAGTGTTGGCAGCTTGAAGTGGTGGAATTGTGTGTTCGAGACCGCAAAATTATCATTCTTATCAACAAAATTGTTCTATCGATTTAGCATTAGTCACGACCTATATCTCACTTTACAACATAACGCCTTATCCACTACACTACTGCAAAAAACACAAAATCTGTGCCATTGTTTTTTCACTTATACCTCCTGAAGGCTTTTAACTGCTCATCTCTCATTACCTTACATTTAATTATAACTAATTATTTTCGAGAGTTCCTCAATATTTGAAACATAGGACATACGTTTTAATATAAAAGCCATCAAATATAAGCTTCAACTAAAAATGACAAAATCCAATATCAATATGGTGTCCCCTGCAAAACTTGTTGATATGACCATGAAGGTCAATAAGACATCCCAAACTGTCGAAACTGATCAATAGTGCCAGACCAACATAACGCCTCTATGGAGGACTTGACAAACACGCAAGGAGATGGTGTTGCCTGATGTGATACAAAATTGTACATAAAATACCAGAAATACAATGAACATCTTTTGTTTAGAACTGGTTTTCGATTTGCAAAGCAAGCTAATTGTAAATATCTTTCATTAGAGATCACTAAACGCATTTGGCCAGAAAATACGCATCTTCTTGCAGTTACAAAGACGGAGTTAAAATACTGGTACCTTCAATTTTTATATATCAACTACAGTCAATACGGACACACAACCTAAGTTACTTTCAAATTAATATGTAAATATTATTGTAAAAAACAAAGCTATGCCTTCACAAATTGTGGTTACGCAGGAACTTAATGGCACAGCTCACGAGCAGCAATACGTTCTTACTTGTCAACAATTTTTGGCTTTTATTTCCGAATATGTCGTCATTTTTATCAGTCATAAATGGGGTCCTACTGCTCTAAAACACTGTCGATTTTCAAGTGTGGCTGCAGTTTTAATCCGAAGTTGTACGCTTTGTGCTGATTCAGCTGTAGGGAGCTGAGGGGACACAATGTTGTTACCATTCATTATGCTCACATTCAGGGGCGGCTTCTGAGGTAGTATCGCTGTGCCGTGGCACCACTTGTATATTTAAAAAAAAAAAAAAACTCTCTGCAAACTACACATAAAACATTGTTTCGGAGTATGATGTTATAAAAGCTGTATCCAAATTTTCAGGTTCTAAAAGTATGCACTGTTATTGGTTATCAAATACAATAATTAAAATGACAATACACTCAATCTCCAAAACATTAGCTCTTATTTTTAGTAAATGTGTAGAATTTGGAGTTTTTCCACATGCGCTTACGGTATCAAAAGTTGTCCCAGTTTTTACAAAAGGGGACAAACATCTTCCCCAAAGTTACAGAACAGTCTCCATTGTTCCAATATTCTCGAAGATATTTGAGGCACTGATACACACATAAATAAGCAGCTTCTTTGAAAAACACAATATCCTATGTAGCAAAGGGAAAAAGACAACAAGGGTTATCTTGGAAATCATTGACCAAACATTAACAGCTTTTGTAAACAATAACATGGTATCACTGGTATTATGTGACCTAAGCAAAGCTTTCGATTGCATTCCTGTTGACGTACTACTGGGGAAACTAGAGTTTTATGGGGTGAGAGGGAGCACTTTAGCTGTGATAAATTCTTATTTAAGTAACCGAAAACAATTCGTTTCACTCAGAAATGTAAATCTTGTGTAATGGAAATCAGGACAGGTGTACCACAAGGGTCTATCCTTGGACTCTTCTTCTTCATTGTAGCTATTAATGACTTACCTAAAAACATAGCCCACCCTGTCGTGTGTTATGCTGATGATACAACACTACTTACTACACTTCAAAAAATTTCAGATCTGAATAAACTAACAAAAGAAACACTGGATAAGGCCCTGGACTGGCTTGCAGCCAATAAGCTCCTGTGCAAGCCTGATAAAGCCCAACAACTTTTAATGGGAACATCAAATGAAGTAGGCAATAAGTCGGTAAAACACTTAGGTATTCACATTGACTCTAAACTCTATTGGGAGGAACATGTCAATAACATATGTGGAAAAATCTCTCGGGTGGCATACCTTATCTTGAAACTACGGGAGGTAGTGAGCTTATAGTACCTTGGGGTGACATACTTTCGGCTATTCTAGTCACATATTTCATATGGTTTGATTATATGGGGGTACTCCCCTCACATCAAAAACATCTTGAAATTACAAAAACTTACGCACAATATGTAAAAGAGCTCATAGGGAGCAATGTCGTCATCTTTTTTCCAGACTCAGAGTACTCACAATTATATTTTTATACATCTATGTGCCTGTACTCTATATTAAAAATAATATTTAAGAATTTATTGCCAGAGGGGAAATACAGGAACACAAAACCAGGGCTAAGGGCAAATTAGACATACCACGCCACAAATTTAACCCTACTCAAAATGTTCAATAAACTGTCAATTCATGTTTAGTCTATGGATATAATTTTTTTTTAAAACTGAGTGGTACAGCTGGCTCTCAGATCATCCATTCTATGACAATAAAGAATTCTTTGAGATGCCTGAGGAGGATATTAGCATTTAAAAGTTGTCTGTAGTTAAACATATTATTGTGTGCTGTGGTTAATCGTGTGTAATTACACAGTGTATACAATAAACAATACAATAGTATTTTATATTAGATTATAGTATAGTTTATTGCATTAACTTTTAGGAGCTATCTTGGTGTAAATTGGTACACTGCCATGGTTGAAATGTATTCTATAATGTACTGACACTTGTTTATTTTATTATTCTGTATGTACTAGTACATCCTGTATGACGAAGCCAATATCATTGTAAAATGATCTATGCTGAATAAAGTTCTTGATTCTTGATGTATTTACTGATTACAAAAGTCACGTTTCGCCGCACGCGCTCTCGCAGTAGTTTTCTGAAGCTTGGAGCCAACTGCAGATTGGCACCATCTGTCCTCACAAGCGCTGTGTGAAAGGCTCAGCCGTTAGCTTCTACACGCTTCTTAGATAATGATCAACCTGACGAAGACGGCAGCCGTCATGTTCACACAGAAGAAACCACTTCTGAACGACAGACTCCAAATAGCTGATCAATTTATCCCATGGTCGCCAGGAGTGAAGTACCTTGATGTCTACCTTGACAAAAAAAAAAAAAAAACTACTCTTTATGCAGCATATTGACGACAAGAATACGGCAGCCCAGAAGATGAGCAGGTCATTGATTATCTACATCTATACTCCGCGAGCCACCTTACGGTGTGTGGCGGAGGGTACTTATTGTACCACTATCTGATCCCCCCTTCCCTGTTCCATTCACGAATTGTGCGTGGGAAGAACGACTGCTTGTAAGTCTCCGTATTTGCTCTAATTTCTCGGATCTTTTCGTTGTGATCATTACGCGAGATATATGTGGGCGGTAGTAATATGTTGCCCATCTCTTCCCGGAATGTGCTCTCTCGTAATTTCGATAATAAACCTCTCCGTATTGCGTAACGCCTTTCTTGAAGTGTCCGCCACTGGAGCTTGTTCAGCATCTCCGTAACGCTCTCGCGCTGACTAAATGTCCCCATGACGAGTCGCGCTGCTTTTCGCTGGATCATGTCTATCTCTTCTATTAATCCAACCTGGTAAGGGTCCCATACTGATGAGCAATACTCAAGAATCGGACGAACAAGCGTTTTGTAAGCTACTTCTTTCGTCGATGAGTCACATTTTCTTAGAATTCTTCCTATGAATCTCAACCTGGCGCCTGCTTTTCCCACTATTTGTTTTATGTGATCATTCCACTTCAGATCGCTCCGGATAGTAACTCCTAAGTATTTTACGGTCGTTACCGCTTCCAATGATTTACCACCTATGGCATAATCGTACTGGAATGGATTTCTGCCCCTATGATCCTGAAGAGTAAGGATCTCAACCCTAAGACTAAACTCCAATTGTATAAGGCAACGGTGGAACCCACAATGTTATATGGCTCCACCTCGTGGGGAACTACGTGCGTCTCCAACTACAACAAACTCCAAACGCTGCAAAACATTTGCTATCAATGGATCACAGGAGCTCCATGGTGGCATGGTGGACAAGAAACGTCGACATCCACACCGCACTCCACGAGACCACTATACAAGAGAAGGGCCATGACAAGGCACTATGAGTTTTTGACAAAATCGATGCCCTTAGGACCAAGTTCGACAATTATAATTGGTAGGAACGGTAAACCCTGCAAGATGGCACAAGTATCGAGTACCAAAGTCAATATCGTTTCACCCCCCATAGGAAATCTGTCATAACACGAGAAAGCAATCACACATCTCACCCTCCACGGCAGATAGACATCACCAAAGACAGCAGGCTAAAGTACCCATTGAGTGGCCAAGCCTAACTGAATGTGTAATAAGTAGAGAGTTTTCCTTTTATCCTTACATCCCATCCTAGAAGAATAAGTCATCAAGGATGATCTCTTCAGCCCACACTACACAGTTAAAAAAAAAAATAAAAAAAGAGAGAGAGAGAGAGAGAGTGAGAGAACCGCTTCCTATGGTAGGGGTGGCGCCACAGCTAGTCTGGCTCAGAGCTTTACGCTCCTTCCGCCAGAGAGCAGTAAAGTGCAGGACCTGCCACCTATCGATCATGTTAGAATACATCGGGGCGCAGTTATATTGTAATTCAGTTTTACAATCTTTCTGCAAGCTAATGCTAATGTATTCCTAAACGCTAATTAATGCTTAATAAAACGGAATACTGAAATGATATCCCTAAATATCGTCATAAATAGCTATGTGTGATTTGAATATAATTATGTCCTTAGATTTTGAAAGTAAGAGGCATTATTTTAATATTGATATATCTCGCAACAGCAGGGCTAATGTTACAGAACAAAAAAACTAATGTTTTCACCTCATGTTGAGCATCTGTTTTCCAAACAAAGGTGTATTTCTGTTTATACTCGTTACGTTCGTGTAATACAGTTCCGTACAAATACGTTGTAGTTGTTGGGAGCTCATGTAATTGACCGTTTATAACTGTCTGCGCAGTGTTATCTGCAAGGAAAAATTCAGTTGACTATGAAAATAGCAAACATGAACAAACTAAATGAGTTATTAAAAACATCATTTAGCGACAGGGCTCTCTGATAAAAAACACTAGGCCACTCCAAAATCTGAATCTGTAGCAGCAAACAAAAAAATCGACACCTCAAGTTCAGAAATTCACCAAATGAAGAAATGGGTTTGTGGTTGTGAAGAAAGCAACGCTGGTTTTGTTTTCCGTGTGTTATTCGGGGGGATGTTCATTGGTGTGAGGCCAGAATAACTGATATTTGGTATACGAGGGCAGTTCAATAAGTAATGCAACACTTTTTTTTCTGAAACAGGGGTTGTTCTATTCAGCATTGAAATACACCAGGTTATTCCCCAATCTTTTAGCTACACAACACTATTTTTGAACGTAATCTCCATTCAATGCTACGGCCTTATGCCACCTTGAAATGAGGGCCTGTATGCCTGCACGGTACCATTCCACTGGTCGATGTCGGAGCCAACGTCGTACTGCATCAATAACTTCTTCATCATCCGCGTAGTGCGTCCCACGGATTGCGTCCTTCATTGGGCCAAACATATGGAAATCCGACGGTGCGACATCGGGGCTGTAGGGTGCATGAGGAAGAACAGTCCACTGAAGTTTTGTGAGCTCCTCTCGGGTGCGAAGACTTCTGTGAGGTCTTGCGTTGTCATGAAGAAGGAGAAGTACGTTCTGATTTTTGTGCCTACGAACATGCTGAAGTCGTTTCTTCAATTTCTGAAGAGTAGCACAATACACTTCAGAGTTGATCGTTTGACCATGGGGAAGGACATCGAACAGAATAACCCCTTCAGCGTCCCAGAAGACTGTAACCATGACTTTACCGGCTGAGGGTATGGCTTTAAACTTTTTCTTGGTAGGGGAATGGGTGTGGCGCCACTCCATTGATTGCCGTTTTGTTTCAGGTTCGAAGTGATGAACCCATGTTTCATCGCCTGTAACAATCTTTGACAAGAAATTGTCACCCTCAGCCACATGACGAGCAAGCAATTCCGCACAGATGGTTCTCCTTTGCTCTTTATGGTGTTCGGTTAGACAACGAGGGACCCAGCGGGAACAAACCTTTGAATATCCCAACTGGTGAACAATTGTGAAAGCACTACCAACAGAGATGTCAAGTTGAGCACTGAGTTGTTTGATGGTGATCCGTCGATCATCTCGAACGAGTGTGTTCGCACGCTCCGCCATTGCAGGAGTCACAGCTGTCCAAGGCCGGCCCGCACGCGGGAGATCAGACAGTCTTGCTTGACCTTGCGGCGATGATGACACACGCTTTGCCCAACGACTCACCGTGCTTTTGTCCACTGCCAGATCACCGTAGACATTCTGCAAGCGCCTACGAATATCTGAGATGCCCTGGTTTTCCGCCAAAAGAAACTCGATCACTGCCCGTTGTTTGCAACGCACATCCGTTACAGACGCCATTTTAACAGCTCCGTACAGGGCTGCCACCTGTCGGAAGTCAACGAAACTATACGAGACGAAGCGGGAATGTTTGAAAATATTCCACAAGACATTTCCGGTTTTTTCAACCAAAATTGGCCGAGAAAAAAAATGTGTTGCATTACTTATTGAACTGCCCTCGTATATGGCCTAAAATGAAAGTACATGAAATTCAAAGTGACACGTGAATAATGTGCTTAGTCTTTCATTTCTCACCAAAACCAACATTCAGCAGAAATTAGATTCGCAATATAGACAAACAATTGACAGCCACAACAAACGTGTAGAAAAGAATAGGTATACATCGAATTCAATTGTTAACTACACTCCTGGAAATTGAAATAAGAACACCGTGAATTCATTGTCCCAGGAAGGGGAAACTTTATTGACACATTCCTGGGGTCAGATACATCACATGATCACACTGACAGAACCACAGGCACATAGACACAGGCAACAGAGCATGCACAATGTCGGCACTAGTACAGTGTATATCCACCTTTCGCAGCAATGCAGGCTGCTATTCTCCCATGGAGACGATCGTAGAGATGCTGGATGTAGTCCTGTGGAACGGCTTGCCATGCCATTTCCACCTGGCGCCTCAGCTGGACCAGCGTTCGTGCTGGACGTGCACACCGCGTGAGACGACGCTTCATCCAGTCCCAAACATGCTCAATGGGGGACAGATCCGGAGATCTTGCTGGCCAGGGTAGTTGACTTACACCTTCTAGAGCACGTTGGGTGGCAAGGGATACATGCGGACGTGCATTGTCCTGTTGGAACAGCAAGTTCCCTTGCCGGTCTAGGAATGGTAGAACGATGGGTTCGATGACGGTTTGGATGTACCGTGCACTATTCAGTGTCCCCTCGACGATCACCAGTGGTGTACGGCCAGTGTAGGAGATCGCTCCCCACACCATGATGCCGGGTGTTGGCCCTGTGTGCCTCGGTCGTATGCAGTCCTGATTGTGGCGCTCACCAGCACGGCGCCAAACACGCATACGACCATCATTGGCACCAAGGCAGAAGCGACTCTCATCACTGAAGACGACACGTCTCCATTCGTCCCTCCATTCACGCCTGTCGCGACACCACTGGAGGCGGGCTGCACGATGTTGGGGCGTGAGCGGAAGACGGCCTAACGGTGTGCGGGACCGTAGCGCAGCTTCATGGAGACGGTTGCGAATGGTCCTCGCCGATACCCCAGGAGCAACAGTGTCCCTAATTTGCTGGGAAGTGGCGGTGCGGTCCCCTACGGCACTGCGTAGGATCCTACGGTCTTGGCGTGCATCCGTGCTGTCCGGTCCCAGGTCGACGGGCACGTGCACCTTCCGCCGACCACTGGCGACAACATCGATGTACTGTGGAGACCTCACGCCCCACGTGTTGAGCAATTCGGCGGTACGTCCACCCGGCCTCCCGCATGCCCACTATACGCCCTCGCTCAAAGTCCGTCAACTGCACATACGGTTCACGTCCACGCTGTCGCGGCATGCTACCAGTGTTAAAGACTGCGATGGAGCTCCGTATGCCACGGCAAACTGGCTGACACTGACGGCGGCGGTGCACAAATGATGCGCAGCTAGCGCCATTCGACGGCCAACACCGCGGTTCCTGGTGTGTCCGCTGTGCCGTGCGTGTGATCATTGCTTGTACAGCCTTCTCGCAGTGTCCGGAGCAAGTATGGTGGGTCTGACACACCGGTGTCAATGTGTTCTTTTTTCCATTTCCAGGAGTGTATATTCGGTTCTGCGGTGCTTTGGAACTAGCCCTCAGGGGCCACAATGAATCTGATGCCTTTCAAAATAAGGGGGTTTTTCGCGAGCTAATTCAGTTCTGCGTGGCACTGGACAAAAATCTTCAATGCACGTTCGAACTGTATCATGACGACGTTCGTAAAAAATAAAACGTGCGATTATGTTGCAATAATCGCGGATGAAAGCACAGATGTGTCTTGCGAATTTCAACTCGTTATTGTTTTGTGTTATGTTGTTAAGGGAAAACGTGTTGAAAGATTTTGGAACTTTGTTAAACCGGAAAGTCAGAATGCTCATACTATAGCTGAGAGTATATTAAAATGCAAACTACATCCATTGTTATGCGCATGATTACAACCTTATGTTTATGACAGCCTCTGTTAATAGCAAAGCTCGTGCTGTCATAGAATTCCTGTGCTGTGAAAACGAGACAGTGAGAAACATCCACAAGAGGTTGAAAAAGGTGTATGGAGATGCTGCTGTCGATCGCAGTACAGCTATTCGGGCAAGCAGGTTATGTGATGAAAGCGGGCACGGCAATATTGAGAATTGTCCTCGCAGCAGCAGGCCTCGTACTGCACACACACACTAGACAATCTGCAGAGAGTTAGCGAATTGGTGACTGCTGACAGACGTATCACGGTGAACGAATTGTCACGCTACATTGGGATAGGGGAAGGAAGTGTTTGCAGAATACTGAAAGTGTTGTCGTTAAAAAAGGTTTGTGCCAGGTGGGTTCCCAGGATGTTGACAGAGACTCACAAAGAAACAAGAAAAACGGTATGCAGCGAACGTTTGGAACAGTATGAGAATGGTAGAATGAATTTCTTGGAATAATTGTGACAGGTGATGAAACATGGCTCCATCATTTTTCACCAGAGACGAATAGGCAACAAATAGTGTGGCATCATGCAAATTCGCCCAAGAAAAAAAAATTCAAAAGCACACCTTCTGCTGGAAATGTTATGGCTACGGTGTTTTTCGATTCCAAAGGACACTTGCTTGTGGACATCATGCCAAGTGGAACCACCATAAATTCTGATGCATATGCGACGGCACTGAAGAAACTTCAAGCTCGACTGAGTCTTGTTCGACCAAATCGGCAAAATCAGGATGTTTTGCTTTTGCATGCCAATGCACGGCCACATGTCAGTCAAAAAACCATGGAAGCGATCACAAAACTCGGATGGACAACACTGAAAGACCCACTTTACAGTCCTGACCTGGCTCCATGTGACTATCCTCTCTTTGGGAAACTGAAATACTCTCTTCATGGAACAAGATTTGAAGATGACTCCCTTGTGCACGCTGCCAAGCTGTGACTCCAACAGGTTGGTCCATAATTTTACCGTGTGGGTATACAGGCACTGGTTCCAAGATGGCGTAAGGCATTTGAGAGGGATGGAAATTATGTGGAGAAATGAAAATATTGTTCCTAAATGATGTATCTACACACTGTAAAACTTCCAAACAGGATGGACTAAAAAAATAGTGTGCATTTCTTTTGGAGTGACACTCGTACAAACAAAGACTGCAAGATAATGAATTCATTTTCTCACTATAATTTTTCTTTAAGATAATGCCTCTTGCAGATGTACTTTTTAATCAGCTTCAGAAGAAGAAAAAAATGGAAATTTGTGGTAAGGTCTTATGGGACCAAACTGCTGAGGTCATCGCTCCCTAAGACCGAGCGAGGTGGCACAGTGGTTAGACACTGGACTCGCATTCGGGAGGACGACGGATCAATCCCGCGTCCGGCCATCCTGATTTAGGTTTTCCGTGATTTCCCTAAATCGCTCCAGGCAAATGCTAGGATGGTTCCTTTCAAAGGACACAGCCGACTTCCTTCCCTGTCCTTCCCTAATCCAATGAGACCGATGACCTCGCTGTCTGGTCTCCTTCCCCAAAACAACCCAACCCAGTCATTGCTCCCTAAGCTTACACACACCCATGCCCGAGGGAGGACTCGAAACTCTGACAGGGGACCTTAGATCACGTGGCTACCCCACGCGGCTCAGAAGAAGATAACCGGCTCAGAAGAAGATAACCGAACCGATTACAGCAATCCAAAACAACCAGAACTTTGAAGTGGTAATGCAAAACATCAGAGATGACACTGATTCGATACTTAGCAAGATTAGTTTCGAAAACGTAAAACGATACCTGCCAAGAAGCTACGGATTCTTGATGGGCATAAAAAAATAAATGCTTTGGAAGTGTAAGATGCCGTCCTTTCTGAAACAAAATTACATTTTCAGTTCACTGGACAGCTCATTGCAGCCAACTTATTTGATGTAAATCAGTTTGACAAATACATCACAGATTTTCCAGACAAATACCTTGAAATTAAAGACACGTACACATTTCTGGAAAAAAGAAAGTTGAAGGGTGAGTTTCAAGTCTTCTATGCTAGGCCTGAGTTGAGAGCAGTTTCTGGAGCGGTTCCGTTTCTTCGCTGATTCTAGAGGATGACACATTCGACGAGAATGTTAAAGTTTTGAAACTTCTAATCACGACGCCTATCTCGACAACATAAGCTGAGTGGTGCTTTTCAATGCTCAATAGAATTAAAACGTACCTACGAAAGACCATGAAAAAAGAATGAGTGCCTTAGGGATGCTATCCTGTGAAAAGCCGTTCGTGTGCAAAATTGAACATTTCAGTCTGTGATAACAGATTTACGAGGGCCGTTCAGAAAGTAACCTCCGGTTGATTTTAAAAAATACACCAAGTTAAATAAAAATATTTTAATATATACATCTTACAACTACATCTTTGCACTATTTTTCTACATAGTCTCCATAGCGATTGAGGCACTTATCGTATCTCTTCACAAGCTTTGAAATTCCTTCTGCATAAAAATCACCCGCTTGTGCCTGGAGCCAGCCTGTGACCGCATCTTTGAGCTCTTCGTCGTCATCAAACCGCTGTGACCCGAGCCATTTCTTCAAATGCATGAAGAGGTGATAATCACTTGGCGCCAGGTCTGGGCTGTAAGGTGGATGGTTGATAACGTCCCACTTGAAGGACTCAAGAAGGGCCGTTGTTCTGCGAGCAGAGTGAGGACGGGCGTTATCGTGCAAAAAAAACGATACCGGAAGTCAGCATACCACGGCGTTTGTTCTGTATAGCCCGTCGTAACTTTTTTATTGTTTCACAGTACACGTCTTGATTAATGGTCGTACCACGTTCCATGAATTCAACCAACAACACCCCTTTGGCATCCCAAAACACCGTTGCCATCAGTTTTCTGGCAGAAAAATCTTGCGAGGCTTTTCTTGGTTTGGTAGGCGAATTTGAATGTGCCCACATCTTTGATTGTTCTTTTGTCTCAGGGTTCACGTACTTAATCCAGGTTTCGTCACCGGTCACGATTCTGTTTAACAATGGTTCTCCTTCGTCCTCATAACGTGACAGAAAGTCTAATGCAGAGGCCATTCTTTGAGTTTTGTGGTGGTCGGTAAGAATTTTGGGCACCCATCGTGCACAGAACTTACGGTAACCCAATCTTGCTGTCACTATCTCATACAAGAGAGTCTTAGAAATCTGTGGAAAACCAGTAGACAACTCAGACATTGAGAAACGTCGATTTTCACGAACTTTTGCATCAACTGTCTGAACGAGTTCGTCAGTCACCAATGATGGTCTACCACTCCTCTCTTCATCATGAACGTTTTCTCGTCCACTTTTAAATAAAC